>NC_072732.1:110818157-111118157 GCF_026930045.1 Uloborus diversus | reverse complement strand
GCAGTGTTTTTTACAAAAAATTGTGAAGTTAAAAACTTATAGTTGTTTCAGTTTTATCAATTAATTTATTATTTATGCTTTTTTATCATACATGCAATTGTCTTTTATTAATGCTAAGTTCTGTTGTGAGAAAAAATACTATTTTTACCTTACTGCATATATTTCACTGTGCCACCATATTCTGCGGAAAATCGTGAAGTTTACTGTACTAATATTTAGACGGCATTAAAAATAATTTTAAAAAGAAACTTTAAGCTCAGTGGCCCAACAGCACATAGGGGACCAAGGCCTACTGTGCCCATCTCAGCTTATGAGACTGCAGGTTCTGGGGTACAAGGAAGATGTTCCGGTTGAACGGTCAACCAAAAGTGGAACTCTCAGGGTTTAGTTCCCAAGCTTGCTTAGTAAGGAGAAATTGCTGTCACAAAATCAGTATTATGCTTTTATATTTGAATTCAAAAAGATTATAAATGGTGTTTTAATGCAGCATTGCTTTTGAAATATAGACTATTTAAATTAAGAACAACTTTGTTTCTCAAAGAATTTGGCTTATCTATGCAAGTTAGAAGTAAAAATAAAGTTATGCAACTTTAGATAAGTAGTTTTAAAATAAAACCTACACGATTGAGGATGATAGACTCCTTTATCAATATGCTAAAACCTTTTGTAAGGGGAGATATAAGAAGGTATACCTCTCTTTTTTAAGAGAAGCATATTTTATGCAGGTATTCGACTATTTCATTTCTCCACTTTACCCCAAATGGTACACAGACACTTTTTATGTCCAAGCTTTTACGAGACGCTACATATAACTTTTGCATTGTAAACCAATTAATTAACTGTGACAGGATTTTTTTAGTTAACTACTTCATTTATAATTTTTAGAAAATTATTACCTTGACATGGACTATTTTCCAATTTCCATGCTGTTCCAGGTGATCGTAAATCCCAACCAACAATAGATCCAGTAACAGTTGCATAAGCAAGCACAGATTGACTTCCTTTGTAAACATAAAGAATATTTTCAGAAAGCTGACAATAATGATGTATTTTTATATAATTATAAAAAGACTTCAACCATGTAATACAATTTTTAAAAGTTGTGTTCCTCAAACATGGGTGATGCCAAAATTTAATGAAGTTCAAAATAATACACTGTTTAATGCCAAATACCAATCGCTCTCTTTTTTACAAAAAAAAAAAAAATAATAATAATAATAAGTTAGCAAGTTGGAGTGTAGTCTTAGTTGAGGACATTGGGGAATTTTCAAAAATTCCAGATGTGGGGCAAAAATCTGAAATAGTCGCCCATACCTGTCTTCCTTCAAGTTTTATGTCCAGCTTCAACAAAACCCAACACAGAAATAGGGTCAATTTGCTGCCATTGGGCAAGGGCCCCAGCTTGCTAGACACTAATTGAGGATGTATGAAAGTCATGATTATTTTCTCACTTAACAAAATACAGTGTTTGTGTACCTCCCACTTGTCTCCGCATAGTTAATGCATTTATTGCTTTTGCCGTATTCGACTTTTGCAGACTGAGGTTTCATCACAGATCAAGTCTCATTCTGTGTTTTTCAGAAAGATAATGGCAGTAATGGAGGTTTCCATGATAGCTTTTTTGAAAAGGATAATTTTTGTTTAATTGTACTATTAAATTCAAACAAGTTTCTTAAGATATTTCATGTATCAGTTGGACAGAAATGGAGTACATTTTTTAAAAATTAAAATACCTCTCCATCCTGCCGAAAAAAATAGTACTCACAGTAAAAAAGGGTGTGGGTGGTATTCAAACTTATGAAGCCAATTCATCTTTGTATCACATACTGTTTTACATTTGACAAAAAAACATATTAATGTACAATAATAACAGTTCAGGTTGTTAACATTTTTTCTATTACAAGTGTTCTACATGATTTAAGGGTAAAGCTGCTGGCTTTAATCACTGGCATGGGTTATGGGAAGAACCTAACACTCCTCCCCTGCTCTGTTAACAATCCTGAGGCTATAAGCTAAGAGAATCATTGGAGAAAAGTATATCCAAATAACCAGTAAAATTAATTATATTTTTTTCTTATATACAAGTGCACTTTAAGTTTTAAAAATCTTTCATTCTGAAGCATTTATATTTCTTCTTGTAAGATGCTTTTTTTCGCTAATTCTTCAATGCATTTATACTTAATATTAAAAAATACATAAACAAAATAATAAAAACAATAATTTATTTCAATTTTTAAAGTGGTTGAAAGTTTATAAGTAAATTATTATTAGGGAATAGAAGGCAGGCCGGGATCGTGTACCCGCAGCACGTGGGGACTCCACAGCCCAAGAAATTGAAGAAAAAATTGAAAAAAAAACTAAGACTTATTAACGTTACAAATATACACTGCTGGCCTCTGGAGAGGGGCCTACAGATTTTCTTTCTTTTTTTTTTTTGTATTGAGAATTTCAGCAAATATAATAAATTATTGTGCTTGAACAAGACTCAAACTATGAATTTCATTGCAATAGATTTACAACCAGTTTTTCATACAATAAAGAAAACTACCAAAAGGTACAGCTTATAAATTACATCACTTTATTAATATAAATAATTCATGAAAGAAACATAAATGAGATTTGCGTGCACTTCAAATTTGAAAGTGATACCATTAGTTTAACTCAGGAAAAAAGTTTCTGATTTTTGAAGATGCAAAGTAATTAAATCCTACTTACAGTAGAGCACTGGATATCTGAACTCCAATTGTTGTTCAATTATTCAAAAAAAAAAAAAAAAAACCAGCCCACTCGCCATTTTTATAAACCAGCATGAAAAGTTGAAAACATTCATCTTTTAATATATAAAAGAAGCAGGATTTGATAGAATGGGGAAAATCAGAGTCAAGAATACAATTCTAACAGCAAATCCCGCCCTGGATAAAAAAAAAAAAAAAAAAATGCAGACACAACATTTTTTAAATTTAGCTATTTGCTAATTAATTTGTTTGAAACATTTAGAAGCGTGCATAAGTTGCTAGAAGTTGTAAACTTCTGCCCATCCAATCTAGGGCATTTCCCTACAAGTTTGAATAATCTGTGCTCTACTGTATTGTTCAATCACTGTATGCATAATTACTATATGAGCTGTAAATCAATATGGAAATTCATAAATTATTCCGTTATTCTTTGCTTGAAAATGTATACTAAAAAGAATTTTTTATATCGTTGTCTGAAAATATTATGAAACCTAACAATAAAAACAAACCTGTGTCAAAGTAATCAATATCCACAGCACATCCTTCTTCAATAGGATCAAGACTTCTTGTATACAGCAGAGTGGATTTTGTGTTTTCATACCTACAATAAATGTTAGCTGTATTTTTAAAGCAGAACAAATCGAGTATGGTAAGGCATTCATTTGCACACAATGAAAATTACACATATGTGTTTCAAACTTACAGAGAACCAGGATGCAGATGAAAAGATAAGTGGGATTATTATTATTACTTTCTTATTGCTGCAAAACAAAAATATCCTTTATAGTTCAACTCGCATGACTGTTGGCACTTGGCAAACTACAAAACATAATTATTTTATAAATAGGGCGGCTGCCATGTTCACAAAATAATTTGTTCCATGTTAAATTGTAAACAAATAACGATGCTTCATGAAGAAAACTTGTTGAGACAATCCTTGAATTTAGCAACTCTGGTTTCTCGTTTTAAATTGGGTTTGAGATTAATTTGTCCGATGTTGGATGATAACAATCATGAGATGGACTGTACCACATTCAGTTTGTTTACTTTCTAGACAAACAAAATTTTGAAATTTACAATTAAATGCAAAACAGACAGGCAGAGGGGTTTTTTTCCCCCAAAGAGCACAAGTAGAAGAATATTAAGTTATAACAGAAAATAAAATTTAAAAAAACTACACTTTGTTTTTAAAAGTTGTGATGGAATTATTGACATTAAAATAAAACAGTGGAAAAAATTACTGGCCTAAAGTTTGAGATTGTAGATTTTTTTTCCTCCGTCATTTGGACATGAGAGGTTAAAACATTCATCTCCACTTGGATATTTTTGTATTGCACTTTAGTACCTTTTTACATAACCCATTGAGCTATTATTAAGAACAGTTCAGATTTCAGATGCAAACAAAAATAATACATTTCTTTGAGTGCGAAAGAGATACCCTCCATATTTACTATGCTTCATAGGTGAAAGAAACTCAAAGAATTTATTAAATATATATATAGAGTATAACTTCATTTAAAACTATTCCATTAAGAGCGGAAACTATTTTAGATGGGTCAAAAAATCCTTTTTTTTCCTGATGTCATAAAATGTTAGTAGAACTATTTAAGAATATGTTGCCAAATTTTCAATTCAAAATTCCTATTAGTTCTGATGCTACAAGAACTTAAAAAACTGGAAATTTGAAAATGTTCACGGCAGTTTTTTTCAATTGCATTTTTCTCAAAACGACTTTTTCTCAACTGGTGTGATTTCTAGCCAGTGGCGTAGCTACAGTTTATGCCGCCCAGGACGGGGCCTCTATTTGCCGCCCCTTCATTAAAGACACATCTAATGCATTAAACCATTGAAAATATTAAAATTTAAAATTGGAAACTCTGTTAAGGAAGAAAAGACACTAATTTAATCCGTATTCTTTTTACCAAAAAAAAAGGAGGAGAGGTGGGGTGTCAGGCGCCTATCCCAGAGAAATATTCTAAATTGACATTAAAAATCAGTTAGAAGAAACGTTTGGGGGAGAGGGCTTGGGGTTCTCTCACTAGTCCGAAGGCGAAAATATGTCTATTGATTTTCTTAAAGAAGTGCATGCCAAATTAATAAACAAAGAAAAACTACTTAAAGAATTGGATCAAGAAATTGTGAAATTATGGGAAGCAGACGACCTCGAAAAAGAATTGGAATATCGAGATTTAATAATTACATGCAAGGTACAAAATTCTACAGAGAAAAGAACTTGTGACGAGAAATTCGACGAATGAAGCTGTCAGAAATGATCAACAATGTAGCATAAAAATTCCTCAGTGGCAGACTTTTTAATTTGATAGGAATATTTTAAAATTTAATGATTTCTTTTCCAAATTCGAAACCAGGATTCACAATAATGGAAATTTGAGTGATGTAGAAAAATTTAATTACACAAAATCTTATTTAACTCACAAAGCCGAAATAGCTATAAGAGGTTTAACTTTGAACTCTGACAATTATAAAATAGCCAGCATTTGATACATTTTGACAATCCATATTTGGCAAATTGTCTGGTTTTAATGAAAGATTCTAAAATATTAAGGAATTGGTTAAGTTGCAGTTCAGATGACCCTGGATTTCCTATTTTAAGTGAAGAAATTTTTGATTATGTCAAAGGAATATTTATCAATGCTAAAAGCAAAGAAGACAACAACAAACAAAAGAAGGGAAAAAATAGCCTAAAGCTTTTGAGTGTTTTGAAAGAAAATTTAATACAGAGTGGCGAAACAAGTAATATTGAGGAGTTTATACTAGTAAAATAACCGTGTGATAGAGGTGCAAAATTAATACTAGATTTAAAACTGCGAAAAACCAAGCTTGACTTCAAACCTCTGTGAAATTAAGTATTACAATATTAAAATTTAAGAAACTAGGTTTATTTCTAGTGGTTTTAAGCGTTCTCCTTATTTTGATGTAGCACTTTTATTCATACATAAGAAGAAAGAGAATATGTGATTCATAAAATTTGAAATTTTATGCCGTCTTGATTATCCAAAAATTTTTGTTTGTCCGAAGTCTGGTAACCCAAATTACTCTGAATAATCAGGGTTCTTCTGTACTTTATTATTGCCTTAAAAGTATTTACGATTTAGTTTTCTTCAGATCCTTAAAATTTTCATTCTGAGCACACTAGTACAACATTTATTTTTTTGGTGATTTTTCAATTATTAGATAAATTTCAAAACGTAATATTGTTAAATTTAATATCTTTCACAAAGCTGTGAATCATTTATAAAAGATTTAACAAATACCTGAACACATGGATGTTTCCATTTTCTGAAGCTGCAGCAACAGATTGCATATTTTGACACATAGTCATGCATGACACAGGGCCATCTAAAACATAGATAAAGCACTCTTAATGTTATGTTTTGAAACCAACAACAATGTTTCAATGTTTTATAAAAATGAAATTAAACATTTTTATCAAACATTTTTTCAGTTTGAAAAGAGTAGCTAAGTTTGCAGAGCAAAACTTTTGAATAAATTATTTGTTTGTATCCTAAATAATGCATACACATTCAAATTGAACTTTTTCAACACAAAAGAGGAGGAAATTAAAATTAATTTCTCCATGCAGCAATGGAAACCAAGAAATTCTAAAATCTTGGCTTCTTTTTTTCTATACTGAAAAACCTGAAGAATAGTTAATATCAAAATATAAAACAGTTGACACTCGTTATAGCAACCCCCCTTGTCTAAACAAAATTCATTGATGTAACAAGAAGTCGTTACAATGTACATACACAAGATATTGCATGTTATCGAGTCATTTTTAAAAAAGTTCAAAATAATTACAATTTTAAAAAACTTCATGTTGTAATACTATCCATAAATTATACATAACTTTCCCCGAGTAAAATGCCACAAGTTTTCTTGTGACGTCTGCATGTGTGCATGTATATATCTCGCATAACTAAAAAACAGTGTGTCGTAGAAACTTGAAATTTGGTATGTAGATTCCAAGTGGGGTCTAGTAATGCTTTTGGTTGTATTCGGATGTTCCAAAAGGGTTCTTTTTCATTCTTATGGGAAAAAATCAGTGTCAATATCAATGCAAACTCAAGTGATGTTATAATTTGGTGAACACTTGGTGATACATCAACAAGTTGGCAAAAAAAGTAACTTTTTTCATATTTGGCATTATTTGATCATAGTAAAATTGTCGATAATGGGAAAATTAATCTCTGTAAAGCACTATATTTTGCATTGGTTTGTGACGAACTAGGAGTGAAAATGTATAAAATTTTATTACTTTGCTTACTCCAAGGTACTATTATCACTAAATTGGTGTAAAAGGAAGTTATGTGATGCACACATTAGCTCGTTAAATTAGGGATCATAGTTTGCTTTGTGTTGTCTGCAATTTTTTTTCAAAACACACTTTCTCCTTTCATACCCTCTAAGTATTTGACAACATTGGTTGATAAAGGAGTTTGGTAATTCTAAACTTCAAATTAAGTGCCTGTAATGTTGTTGAGGGTGCATTTAAAACATTGATTTTTTCCCACTCATTTACACCTTAATATGCAGTAAAGATTTTTACAGAAGTCAGTTTTTTTACTTAATATTAGTAATATTCGGGCTGAAATCAGTAGTAGTTTGCTTTTTCAAAGTAACAATCATTGTCTGCTAATGTTACTGTTTTACTTTAAAGGAATAAAAGTAGGAGAAAAAAGAAGTATAGTTATAATGCTTAGAAATTTTTACTTCAGCATCCTGAAATTGATCATTGAATAAACATTTATAAACATTCATAAATAACGAAGCAAAAAGATTGAAACTCTTGCAGACAATAAATATTTCTTATAAAGAAACATGAAAATACAAAATCTGAACCTGTCAAAATAGCAAAAAACACTCAAATGATAAAAAAAATAAGTATTTTTATACTAACCTAACCTATTGTAGGTTAATTTTGACCGATTGGCAACATTTTTCCCTTCCATTTTTTCACAATCCCATATTTTTACAGTTCCATCATTCGAGCAAGAGGCAAAAAGAGGGGTATTTGGTATAATCTGCAGTCTAAAATGTAAATTCAAAAACAACACTAAGCTGTAAAAAAATATTTTAAAGACAGAAGAAATTTTATAGTTTTATAACATAGAAAGAGATAAAGAGAGTAAAAAAAACATCTGCACTTTTTACAAACTGATGTGTCAAAATACGTGAACAGAATAAGATCAAGTATTTTATTTAAGCAAAGGAAAAACATTTTTATAAACTAACCTTCAATAGCTAAGTGTAAAACAAAGAATATAATTTCAACTAAACAGCTAATGAATTAAATATGTTGCATTCATTAAAAAATACATATAAAAATCAATATGTAACAAAATCCTCATTCTTCTTTGTCCCCTTAAATTGAAATAATAAAAACAATTGAAAATATCTTTTTGCAGTCATCATCACCCCCCCCCCCTTTTAGGAAACTGAATAACTTCCAGAGTTCCAGAGGAAAACTTATGTACTGCTAAATAAACATTTGGTAATACAAATAAATATACCAATTTTAATCTAATGTAAAATAAGTATTTACGATACACATAAGCTTCAAAATGTACAACAAAATAATAATCTGATATACACTGGTAGGAACTGTGGGTTATAAGTGCTGGGGTAAAATACTTTTGGAAGCTGAAGATTCATTCAAGGGAGGCTATTTTTGGGTGACTTAAGGTAAATGCTTTGGAATGTAGTTTTAGTACAGTTTTGTGAACATTTAGGAAACATGGAGGAGGTTCATGATCCCTTCCCTTAAATCCTTCAAAATGTTTGACTTGACTTGATTCTGTTAACACCTAATGGCGCATGAGGCCGCTAGCATAACATTTTATCCCGACTGGTGTAACGCCACCTCCCTGATTTTTTTTTACCTGGTTACTAAATTTATACCAACTTAGCAAATTTAGGTCACTAGGTCACAGGTTTTGGGGGCTCTCTCCTGAAAACTTTACTCAGTTGAAGTATTTCTGGCTGCCTTTGAGTGATTTAAGGAGGGAGGAAGGGGTTTGGAGGTTTTCCTCCATGACTTTTTTGAACTGATGATGTCTTAAAAACTCAATTTTAGACTTTCTTTCGTGACTTTGGAGGAAAATTCGTGAGACTACTCCCTCAGTTTTTTTTTCTAACTTCAAGTCTAAAATACACAACTTAATGATATCTTTACTAATGTAAAGAAGTTTCCCTTCCTTGAAAAAATAAAAAACTGGAGTCTTAATAACGTTAATTTAGGCCATCTTGAAAGTTGCCAGAATTTTCTTCAAAATTTAAGCCTTGAAATTGCAATTTTAAGGTATTTATAAGGTGATATTAAGGTTTGGGTGATTGTCCTGGATATTTTTTTAATTCGAGTTTTAAAAACATTTAGGCGGTTTCAAATCACAAAAAAAGCAACCTTTCCCCTCCTTCCCAGTCACTGCCACTGCTTATAAAAAAAAAATTTGGTAGGACTTATTTAAAAAAAAAAAAAAAAAACCCTGCTTAGCACTTGGAATTAGATGTTTACATCATGCAATAATGTATATTTGTCAAAATCTTATAATGCAAAAATGTGGACAATTAATTGCATATGTAGTTTTAGAATTGTTATTGCTATGTTAACAAACTGTTTCTATCTCCTCTAAATAATAATGAATAACATTAAGACACTTGAAGGAAAATCTTACTTTGGTAATAAACAAATGCTGCAATCAATCCTTATAAAAAGTAGAAACCGAACAAATCACAGCAACAAGTAAAAAAAAAAAAAAACTAACTTGTTAACAGCTTTTCGATGTTCATGCAGATGAGCAATTAAATATCCAGATGGAGTTTTTGCATTCTTCTTATTTACAGTAGGTTTTTCTTCCCTCAAGTCAAGTTCGCTAGCTTTTCTAATAATGTCATCACTAATCCATTCTTCCTGCTTTTTATGAATTAAAGCAAACAGCTCTTCTTGGCAAGGAGCACAATGGTCTGTTAAAGATAAAAAAGAACAGAAGTAAGAAAGAATCAAGTTTTCATTAAAAATAATATTTCAAAGACAAAGATATGTAAAAATTCATTTTTGTATAATATGCATTTTAAACTGTCAATCTGATTTTGAAGACAGTTAAACATTCTCATATATAATGTGAAGAAAGCTTTCATTACCATTACAAACCATAATGCTGAAAGAAAAAAAAACTTTATCAAATAAATCATTTCTTTCAATACTAAGTACCTCCAACAGAGAAAAAAGCAGACAGTGTTTTAAAATATCTTTTGAATTTGATATATTTTGCACTTACTGTACATACTTGTGTATGAGTCGAGAAATTTATTGCAAAAAATGAGGTTTAAAGTTACAGAGTCAACTTAGAGGTGGGGCCAGTGGCGGATCCAGAGGCCTGTTTTGGGCGGGGGGGGGGGCGATTTTATCCATGGGCGATTGGTCCACAAAAAATTTGGGGGGGGGGGGGGTTCAGAGAAGTCACGGGAGGGGGGATGTGGGCAGCGCCCTTATTTATTTATTTATTATTTTATTTTAAATTTTATAAAATTGGGCTATGGTATTTTTGTTGTTGGTTAAATGATCGTCTCAAAAAAAAAAAAAAACCTAGGGACATGACCTGAAATCTCGAGACAAATATAAACAGTAGACTTCCTTCTTTCGATTCAAAGCTCCAATTTAATCTGCATCAAAAAACGTGACAAACATTTAACTTACCTTATAACCCTTATTAAGTCCATTCTTCTTTCTTTAAACACGTGAATCGATCAGCACCAGCATTTTCCAGTCGATCTATAACTTTGAAGTTAGAAAAACGGAGGGGCAGTGCCCCTTTGTTTTTGAAAAGGAGGGGCAGTTGCCCCCCCCCCCCCCCCCCCCCCCCCCCCCCCCCCCCGAGCTGCCTATGATTCCATCCCATCCGTTCTCACATGCGCTCAAAAGTATCGGACGCACAAAAGCTATTTCGTTGCGAAGATCATTCATGAGCTTTTAAATTGAGTCTTACAAATAAAGGAAATACATTCCCTTATATCGCAATTTTTTATATATTTTCTCTCATCCTATTATGGAATGAAAAAAAATACCATTCTAATGTAACGTGGGATTTTCAGAGATCGATATGACATGGATTTATGAGGCATTTCTATGAATCTCCTCGGTAATACATTTTTGAAAAAAAATAATGTCTAATGATTGCAGAAAAAATGAAAACAAGCAACTACCAAAGTTCACTAATAGAATGTGTTTTATTCAATATTTATTCAGAAATTTTTATGTTTTAAAGATTGAAAAAAATATTTACTTTAATTTCAAATATCAAATTCTGCAAAGAGAGTTTTCTGTTGAAAAGGAAATATTTTAATGAAAATTCAATTTATGACTGAATATAGAAAATAATTTAAATGTTAGAAAATGCAAATTTCTTAATCTATACAATATGAGTTGATTCTGAGATTTCACGTACTTATAAACACAGACTTGAAAAGTAAAAATAATATGTATATATTTAAAAAATTAAAACAGTTTTGAAAAAAAAATTAAAATAGTAATACAGCATTTAACTTCTATCATTTGAGCCTAGAATTTCGTTCAAAATATTTCAATTCATGATTTAAACAAAAATAAAAATAATGTTTGCTTTTGTTTACCTTTTATAACATACGAAATAGAAAGCTGAGAAAAGTTCGATTGCATAGCGCATTCGAAGATATTTCAGTTTTGAAAATAAAAACATTAAAATAAAAAACACAGTAAATGAATAAATAAAAAATTTACAATTAATATACAAAAGATACATACTTCATTTACACTTTGCAGCAGTAATGGATTTATTTTTTAAGGTGAAACTAAAACGCTCACAACTAATTTTTAGTTTTCCCTTAGTCTAATATTTCATTTACTTATTTATGCAGAAGTAAGATATTAGCTGAAATGTTATGTATATAAACTACAAAATTTAAAACAATTGATACAAAAATAAAATTAAGTCAGCATTTCAGCATTTAATGACATTTGACACTCTCAAAAGGCACGCAGCTTCGTTTTAAAATGTTTAAATTAGTTTTAATAATAAAAAAAATGTGTCTCTTTATAAAATGCAGTAAACAAAACAGAAAAATCCTATTCCCATATCGGATGCAAAGAAATTGCCTTTTTTAGAATGAGAGGCATTAAATGTTTAAAAACGGCAAATGAAAGAAATTTTAAATACAATATCAGAATTACTTTTTAAAACTGGTTTATAAAATAAATACCCTTAATAGCTAAAGACATAATTTCCAACAATTTGGAGAAATATGAAAATTGTGTGGAAGGCAGGGATTGGATGCTGCTCTTGAGGTGGGAAAATAAACTGTGTCTCTATTCTCCTATTTGCAGTCTACGATTCTTCGTTTTCATAAATCTTTCCACGACATTTACAGCCTTCAGCTCAATGTCCTGGTGAACATGGAGAAGTGCCAAGCCCACTAATCTTTCTTGAGACATAGAATTTCTTAGCCAAGTCTTAAGGCGTTTCAGGGCCGAAAAACTACGCTCAGCACTTGCAACACTTATTGGTAGTGTCAACAGAAGTTGATACAGGAATTTAATCATCGGAAAAACACTGTTGTTGCACTCATCAAAAGCTTCAGCTACTGTTGGTGTTCTGCTTTCATTTCTGGCCATCCTTCGCAACTTAGCTTGCCAGAGAGTGACTTCGGCAGCCAGAACTCTTCTCATCTCGTGCTCACTGCTGGCTTTAGCCAACTTCCAGTATCGACTACTCAGATTATTAATGGTACTTGATTTAACATCCTTCTTTATTAGGTGCTTTGGGAGAAGATATTTCAGCTCCAAGGCTTCCAAATTTGCGGCACTGAAGCGAGACTGTATGTCTTGACAAATACAGTCAAGTAAAGGCAGGAATACGTTTCGCCGATAACGTTTCTCTGCGTTCTCAGCCGGAACATTCCCTCGCTGCGTTTGCTTGACTGTAATGCGCGGTATTTTTATTTCTAGACCTATGGTCTCACAAATTTCTATTACCTTTTGAATAATACTGCTAAACTCTTAATCAGCATTTTCCTGGAGCTTGGTCAACACCTCCATAACATCCTCCACGGCTCCAGTAGCAGTTGCTATGTCTAAATCTTCTTGCTGGAGGTACCGGCTTAGCGCAACGGTTAAGCTTAATACTTTTGATAAGCTGAGCAAAGAAACAATGAATTCTGTGTTGCACAGCAACAGGGTTAGCGTTTTCGCTTTTGTGGAAGTACTTAAGTCCAGCCAATTTGATATTTCTTCCAACGCATCTACAATTCCAGCAAAGTCCTCGCGAAACTTCATGACACTGTCGCGCCGCTCAGCCCATCTTGTTTCTACGAGTGACATAAGCTGGCTCCCTAATTTCCGCCGAATGACTTCGGTCCGCTTCGCTGAGCTGTTAAAAAATGACGCAACTTGTTTAATTACACCAATCGCATTCCTAATTGAAGCAACGGAACTTGATTTAGAAAGAGAAAGGTTTAGTTTGTGATTGTAACATGGGCTGTGAACGGCGGTTGATGCTGTCTTCTGAATTTGTTTTACTGCACCGCGTTGTTCGGATACCATAACGCTACAGGTGTCTGTTGATATACCAATGCAGTTTTCTAGTGGAAGGCCATTCTCCTTCAGCAGTTTCACCACCTGCTTTCCCAATTCCTCTCTGGTCAGTCGAAGTTCGCTCTGTTCATCACTTTTTTCCATTGACTCATATAAATTCACAAAGGAAAAAAAGTCCTCCCGCACCTCCACGTTGTCAGTTTCTTTGAATGTGTACCGGAGCACAAGGGACAACTGGGATGAATGACTAACATCCGTTGTTTCGTCAAAAATGATACTGTAGTATATTGATTTCTTCACTCGTTCAAGAATTGTCCTCTAAATTTCTTTGCCACAACATTCGATCAGTTCATTTTGGGTAGTTTTACTGATGTAGGAATTGCGGGAAGAAGATGTGTGCAAGTGTCGCTCCAAATTTTCATCGCCTGTCGAAACTCGGAACCGGAGTAACGCCCTAAAATTTCCTTCATTTTCTGTCACACGCTCTTGCACTAGCACCTCGTCGTCACGATGACCACGAAAAGCGATATTCTGGCGGCCGCACAAAAGAACTGTTTCCGCTATTGATACCAAAGCTTTCTTGTTCTGGTCCATTTGCTCCTGTCTGTGCGTCAGCAGTTGATTCACTATCTCAGATGCAGGGTTCTCATATGTCTGTAAAAAATTAGCAGCGACCTCCAACGCTTCCTTATGGTAGATATTGCAGGCATGGACTGTGAGGTCTCCATCCTTTCCTGTCAATTTTGCGAAACTCTTCAGAGGTTTCTTCTCGAGTTTAGATAACGGAACAGTTTTCTTAAATCCTCCACAAACAGCAAAGAGGGCACAGGCCTTACAAAAATAGCCCTTTTGTGAAGGAGAAAATACCAGCCAGTCGTATTGTTCGAGATACTTTGCACTTGCATACCTCTTCTCTACTCGACCATTCTTTTTGTGCTCTGAATATGGAAACTGAAATTTGATAGGAGGTTTCCAATGGTTAGTCAACAGTTCATGTTTTTGAAAATCGTTGAGTGTACTTTCGTTGATTAAGTTAATATCTGTACAGTTACCGTCAATACCAGCATTGTTACATAAAGATGTAGTTTCTTGTACCCCAGTTCCAGTAGTTGACGAAAAACTGCAACCATCAGCTGTTGTCTGTTGCCGGCTGGTAGCAACATTTGATGTCATAGCATCTGAGCATGTAACAGATTCCTTTTCCTTAGCATTGTTTCGTGGCTTTTTTGCAAAGTACGAAATCAGAGTTCCACTATGTCGTTTCTGAGCACCAGCACGGTCACCGCCATCGCAGCCATCATCTCCAGAATCCATATTTAATAATAACAAAAGCGCTAAAGTTGAAAATATCCTCGAATCTAAGCCAGGAAAACTGGAGAGTTCGAATGACAACTCTTTACTAGCAAACGTTTCAATAAAGCACTACGTGTAGGATATGTGTTAGTGTTCCTCCCGCAAAAAATGATAGTTAGTCCAAACCACTGATAAGAACAAGACGACAATTGACACGAAAACCGGTAAAGAGCTCCTTTCCTCGAAATTGTCTTTGTCTTGATTTTTGGGGGAAAAGCGGCTTTCGAAACGAATGGTATAAAGCAGTACCCGCGTTGTTCCCTTGGGGTATACACATGGGTCGAAAAAAATATATGGTTCCGATTACTTAAAGGTATTGAGTAGGAAGGATTCTTCTCGGACGATTGCCGTGCTTTCTCAGACTCCGGTGTAATTCTTTTTTTCGAAGAAAAAAGAATGAAAATGAAGTAGGAGAAAATAGGAAATTAAAAAAAAAAACTAATAATAAGGAAAAAATAATAGCAATAGAAATAAGTCAAACATAAGGTGAATTTATTACCACTTGGGTAAAAATACATATTATTACACAATATTCTTGAAGGTTGAGAAAAAAAAAGATATTCGATTAAGAAAAAGTACAGTTTATTTATTCATCTCTATTCAAAGGAAAATCATGTTTACTCTCTATCTTATAAAAGCATTGAATAAAATAGAAAAAAATCACAAAAGCAAACGATTAAAAACTGCTGAGTTGGACTTATTTACTATTTACATAAAGTTATCTGAAATATAAAACATCTATGACGCGGAGATGACTGAAAGTTCTGACTATTGTTTATTGTAAAGTAACGTTTATTGTATTGTAAAAGTTTGTATTGTAAAGTATTAACTGAAGTTTCACAAATAAGTCAAAATAATAACAGTAATAACAACGATAATAATTTTATTATATTAGCAATAGTAACAATAATTTGTAAAGCGAAGAAATTAAAACTGATAGCGAGATATATAAAAACAATTAAACAAGATTAAGTTTAAAGAAGAAAAAACTACAAATAGCGGCAGTAAAAAACGCGAAACAAAAGTTTAAATAAAGATATATCGAAATAAATCTTGTAACAAAAATTGCTTTTATGATAGAACCAGAAGCAAATAAAGCGGTTAATTTTCGTTATACAAAACATAATTTTCCACTATTTAACCAGTATTAAAATCAATTTAGGATCAAAATAAAACATTTTAAGTGTAGTTTACTTTTGTTTGGATAAGATTTTACTAGGAAATGCGAAATACAAGAGACAGAAAAGTTCTTTTAACAATTAAAAAAAATTGATCTGTTAAAAAACCATATTCTGTTACAGCATTGTTAAATTACACTTAATCAGTGGCGTAGCAAACTTGGATGTCAACCGGGGTGGTAATCTGGGCTATCACCCCTCACCCCTCCCCATCAACCGAAGGCGAAAAAAAACCTTATTCAATGTTCGATGAAAGAAACGAAGTGCATACAATATTCATAAACAAAACGAAATTGTGTCCCCCCCCCCCCCGCGAGAGGGATATCATCCGAAATAAACGTTTCCCTAGTATCGATACCAATGCATTTGAGAGATTATAAAACATATGCGAATTTCTGTTGGTATTTACATTTTTCCGGAACTCTTACATGCGTTTTGGGTGTCTCCGCCCCCCCCCCCCCGCCCCACTCCATATGAGTACCAGCCGCCTCAAATGCCCTTCTAGTGAGACCAATATGTTTGATAGAAAAAAAAAAATTTTTTTTTCATGTTGCAAATAAAATTTAGAATTGAAACATCGAAATTTCTCATATTCATTTTAGTGTCACACTCTAGGGGGTGTCACCCGGCTTAGCCCCGCCCTGCAAAATAATTTTTAATATAAATTGAAATGTTGGGGAATTTTTTTTAGAACTGAAGCATTTAAATTTTTTCAAAAAAAGTTGAAGATCAATTTCGGGTGCCACCTGGGGCAAACCCATCCGCGCCACCGTAGCAATGCTACTGACTTCATCAACTCACATTTATTTATAAAATAATTAAATTTATCAAATAGATAAAGGAGAAAAAAAAACCCGTATTTTCATATCAATCAACTAAAAAACCACAAATTAAGGGAATATGTAATACCCCCCCCCCCCCCTGGAGCAAAAATAAAACGTATGTATGGCACCAGTTATAAATATGCAGGAATGATTACACCTTCGAACGATATAAAACAAACGCTGAGAAGGAAATACGCTTTCAATTTTTAACATTTATCATTTAAATTTTGAGCATAAATGAAAAAAATTTAATGTATAAATTTTGAATTTGAAAAAAAATTATTCTTCAGAAAGTGTTCAAACAAAAACGATTTATTTTGGTATGCAACCTAATAGTAAAAAAAAAACACACACAAAGTCTGTTGGGGGGGGGGGGGCGATCGCCCCAATCGCCCCCCCCCCCTGTGGATCCGCCACTGGGTGGGGCAGAATTTCCAAAAATTTCCCACCAAACAGTTCTTGGGAAAAACATTTGAAAAAGTGAACATTTTCCCAATTTTAATCCATTCTTTTTAAGCAGATGCTAAAGAAGACTGAAATGAAGATTGACTGGGAACTAGATTAAATAATTACAATAAACGGCTAACAATGTGGAAAGTGTGGGGATTTCCGTTTTCGCAAATTTTCCTGATAGTCACTAGTTAATGCTCATTTTTTAAAAATAATGTAATATGGTTACAGCCTAAATTTTCATTGGTATAAAATAAAAATAAAAGCAACAAGTAAAAAAAATCGTAACAGCAAAATCAAACAGTTTACAAAAATTGCAATTGCAAAAGTGAACCCTTTTGGTGCAAAGGAATAAAAATCGGACATTTTTTAACATAAAAATGTTTATTATATTTCATTTTCCTCCATTTATAAAGCTTTAATTTAAAATTAGTGGCAAAACACTCAGATATTTTCAGAAAGTAGAGACTTGGTTTATGCACAGCTTTTTTTATTTCTTCCTGATTTTCCGAATCCAAGATTTTATAAGTGGGGGGTTGATAGGAGTATTTATGGTATATTATAATTTGGTAACCCTTAAGGTTACTTTTACTTATTTTCTGCTTATGTGTGCCATTTATTTGTTAATTACAATTTTAGCATTATTCGGATAGGAATATTGGAGGCTTTAATCAAATATATCTTACTTGGTTTGAGACGCTCTTCTAAACCTCCAAGATGTACAGGTGAATCCTTACCATCAGAAGGTACAACAAACTCACTTCCTTCTTCTACAAGTTTACCACTTGAAGATGTTTTAGGAAATGAGCCTAAAGATGAATCAGAGTCCTGATGTTGGAATTGGAATTTAGGTGATGGTGGACTTCTCAAGTCACTGGTTCCAAACATGTGTTGCCATTCCTCATTCTAAGAAAGAATTTCAAATTAATATTTAAACTTTTTTAAACTTCCATAACTGCAATACATACTTTATTTGCAAATGACTAAATTAAGAGTATTTTTCTTAGATGATAAGGAACAAAAAGAGACAATAACTTATTAGTTTCCTTAAAAAATAGTAGCAATTTCCACACATTTAAAGACAGGAACATCGTACTTAACGTGGCTTTGCTCAGTGCTGATTCAGCAATAACATGACTAGTAGTAATTTGAGTAATAAATTTCAATCAGTACATATTGATAAACTATTGAGCAGTTTGAAAAGATTTTGCACAAAAATATTGTTGCTAAAATAATGCTGCAAAATAAAAAGCATTGATTGCTCAAGTGCAATGATAGAATATGCAACATACAAATTTGTGATGACAAATCTCTGTTCAACACAGCACAAGTATAAATTTATGAAGAAAAAAATTAAAGGGAGGAAAAAGAAATAATATTGCATTGAATCATTTTGTACAGTTATAAGAAAATTTGAAAATGATATTTGATTAAAGTTAAACTGAATTCAACCTTTAATTATGATCAAAACAGGACTTTGACACATCTTGATCTTAAGGACTAAATTAATTTTTACTGAATAAAAGTTGAGCATTAGTTAGCATTTCAAATTTAACTAAATGACACTTATATGTCTCACACACACAAAATAAAACAATAAGTTTAAAGATTAATATTTAAAAATATATTGTACCTTTACATTAAATTCTGATAACATACCATGTTAACTGTAGGAGATTCAACATTTGATTTCTTTTTTGAAGTTTTTTTCCTAATAAAAAGTTGAACATAAGCAAAACAGAGAAAACTTTAGTGAGTTTTAAAGTTATTTATTTTCATTAACAAAAATATTTGAACTTACCTAGCTAGAGAAAGTGAGTAAGTTTGTGGTGGGTCGGGCAACAATGCCAAATCTATTTCTCCTGGATCTTTTTCAGATAACGAAGAGTGTCCATCGCTAATGCTGGAGGGAAAAACAGCATTTACACATAAAAATGTTAATTATAAAGACTGAAAAAATTGTTCACTTTGTGAAGGGGGGGGGGCGGCTTTGGTTTTTTGTGCCATTTTACAACATTTTGGACAAATGTAGAGTCCATAACATGACACTTTTTTTGTCATAACTATTTAATTTACTGTTTGATTAGCACATTATTTAATTTGAGTTTGTGTGTTGGTAGGACAAACTCAAAATGGAATCATGTGCTAATCAACCAGTAAATTAAATAGTTATGGCAAAAAAAGACATACAAATACAAAAGTGACAACCAGCAACAGGCTCTGGGCCCAGCTAGGCTGGTCCTAGTCAATTTACAATCCCCAGTGAAGCTCAATGGCTCTCTTAAAACTATCTACTCCCTTGCTCATTACCACCTCTTCCGGTAAGCTGTTCCAAGGTTCCACTACCCTGCTAAAATAATAATTTTTCCTAATATCCATGTTAGCCTGAGATTTAAATAGCTTAAAACAATGACCCCTCGTCCTGCTTTCCGTGCAAAAATTTAATCCATTAACATCTTTCATTTTAATAAATTTAAACAACTGAATCATGTCCCCATGGTCTCTTCTTGGCTCAAGACTACATTTTTAGCATTCTAAGCCTGGAATCGTAGTCTGAATGAGAAAGTCCATTTGTTAGCTTTGTAGCCTGCCTTTGAACCCTTTCCAATACATTAATATTTTTCTTAAGATAAGGAGACCAAAACTGAACAGCATACTCCAAATGAGGTCTTAGCAAACTTCTATATAAGGGCAGAAGAACTTCTTTAGATTTGTTTGAAATAGATCAATTGATAAATCCAAGCATCTTATTGGCTTTGTTACTAGCTATGCTGCACTGTTGACTAAACTTCAAATCCTGACTTATTAAGATGCCCAGATCAGTAACTTTTTCTGCCAGACTAATGACTGAACCTTGCAAATAATAACTAGTACACTTATTTCCATGCCCAAATTTTGCACTTGACATTTCCCAACATTAACAGCCATACCCCACTTATCAGCCCACTTCGTAATGATTGTCCAAAATACTACGAAATGACCCTCAAACAACACTTTTGAGATTTACTCATTCAAAACCTGAGAAGAAGTTTGATATATTTGTTGGTAAGTTGGTTCAGATGAATCCAATACACTTTTTGATTTTGGAAAACATATTATTTATAAAGAGTGTTAAAACATTAATACTTTTTGGTGTAGGTTAGAGAAATTCAATAAACTTTTAAATTTTGGGAATTATATTACTCACAAAGGGTGTAAATAAACTAGAATATTGAAGTTGACATCCCTTTCAGGCATTTAAAATCTAGTCATTATTAGCAGAACTATTACACAACACATAGTTGATCAAATCAGTAATTTTCAGAAATACTGATTTTGTGGCACTTAGGCAGAGTTTGAAAGCAGTTTTTTCTTCTGGATTGGACAATAGCGATGTGAATCTTCAGTGGGCAGAGTTTAAGGAAAAGCTAGCGAAAACGGTTGGGGCAGGGTTTAAGCTGAGTTCAAAAGTTCTTTAGCATAAAAGCTAAAATTAAGGGAAAAGTTTTAGCAAAATGCTAAAATATGTTTACATTCTCATATCTTTCTAAATGCCTCTGTGTTTCATCTCCAGTTGAAAATAATTGAAAATTTCTTCTATGATATCTTTAAAGCAATAAGTACAGCAGCGTTTTTTTAAACATAAAATAAAAGTCTTGGATTATGCTTATCATTAAGAAAACATATGTTTGGTTTTTAGAAAATTGCACTCTCCTCTTCCTAATAATGCAGTTTTTGAGGGGACATAATGCCGGATAAGACAAAGTATTCAACTTGATTGTAATTTAAGCATCTTTGCTGAGATTTAAAGATTAAGTTGACTATCGCCATGCGTGCTTCCTGTCTTGGATTATAAGTTTCCTTTTTTTTTAAAATTAACTTATTTTTTAGTTGAGCAAAAAAGCGAAAGTGCTTTGCTTTACTTTCGCAATTGAGATAGTGTTTTCGCATTTTGCGAAAAATGCGATCGTAGCAAAAACCCTGGGTTAGGGATCATGTTCCTTTCAGGAGAAAGGGTGTCAACACTAAAATTTGGCCAATGTGGTTCTCCAGGGAAACTAAAGACGCTCTAAATTACAAGCAAGCTGCTTTTCATAGGTTTAGAGAAACTGGTCACAGTGCAGATAGGCTCCATTATTGTAAGGCAAGGCGTGAATTTAAGTATTTGGTACGGATTCAGAAAAGAGAGTTGGAGCAAAGACTGGCAGATAACATAAACAGGAATCCCAAGAGGTTTTTTGCATACGCTAATTCGGGGAAAGTTCGAAATAGTCATATTGGGCCACTGGTTGATGAGCACGGAATTTTAATTCAGGACGATAGTGATATTGCTAATGTTCTTAATAACTTTTTTTCGAGTGTTTTTAACGATAACTGTATCTCAACAGTTGACACCAACAAGACACAAGCTATAGTACAGCTTGAGGACTTTGTATTTTCCAGGGATGAGGTTTTACTTCATTTGAAAAAAATTAAAGAGACTAAGGCTCCGGGATCTGATAATATTTATCCAAAAATTTTAGTTGAATGTGCGGAGGAATTAGCAGATGTAATCGCAAACATTTTCAATGCTTCTTATAACTCGGGGACAGTGCCAGAGGACTGGAAGCTGGCTAACATTACACCGCTCTTCAAGAAAGGGTCTAAAGGGAGTGTGGGAAATTATAGACCTGTGAGTCTAACTTCGGTGGTTTGCAAAATTTTTGAAACATTGATAAAAATTAAGATAGTAATTTTTCTAGAGACTAATAATCTATTGACTAGTTTTCAGTACGGTTTCAGGAAAGGCAAATCTTGTGCAACTAATTTATTACATTTCTATGACAAAGTTACCATGGCTTTGGACAATAAGAAACCTGTAGATGTTGTTTACATTGATTTTCAAAAAGCTTTTGATAAGGTACCGCATGTTGCTCTACTTAGCAAATTAGCTGATGTAGGAATAGGAGGGAAAACTTTCATTTGGGTAAAAAACTGGCTGACCGGAAGGAAACAAAGAATAGTTGTAAGGGGAAATTATTCTAATTGGAGTGAGGTCTTAAGCGGGGTTCCTCAAGGATCAGTGTTAGGGCCTCTTTTGTTCATTGTCTTTATGAACGATATTCACAAAAATATTTCTGGGAACATGAATTGTTTTGCTGATGATGTCAAAGTTATGGGGACTGTAGAAAATGAAGAACAAGCAAGTCAGCTGCAAGAGGATCTAGATCATATTACGGAGTGGGCTGATAAATGGGGTATGGCTGTTAATGTTGGGAAATGTCAAGTGCTACATTTAGGGCATGGAAATAAGTGTACAAGTTATTATTTGCAAGGTTCAGTCATTAGTCAGGCAGTCAAAGTTACTGATCTAGGGGTCTTAATAAGTCAGGATTTAAAGTTTAGCCAACAGTGCAGCATTGCTAGTAACAAGGCCAATAAGATGCTTGGGTTTATCAATAGATCTATTTCAAACAAATCTAAAGAAGTTCTTCTGCCCTTATATAGAAGTTTGGTAAGACCTCATTTGGAGTATGCTGTTCAGTTTTGGTCTCCTTGTCTTAAGAAAGACATTAATGTATTGGAAAGGGTTCAAAGGCGAGTTACAAGGCTAATAAACGGACTTTCTCACTTAGACTATGATTCCAGGCTTAGAAGGTTAAAAATGTACAGTCTTCAGCAAAGAAGAGACCGAGGGGACATGATTCAGTTGTTTAAATTTATTAAAATTAAAGATGTTACGGGGCTGAAGTTAAGCACTGAAAACAGGAGAAGGGGTCATTGTTTTAAGCTATTTAAATCTCAGGCTAACATAGATATTAGGAAAAATTATTATTATAGCAGGGTAGTGGAACCTTGGAACAGTTTACCAGAAGAGGTGGTAATGAGCAAGGGAGTAGATAGTTTTAAGAGGGCCATTGATCTTCACTGGGGATTGTAAATTGACTAGGACCAGTCTAGCTGGGCCCAGAGCCTGTTGCTGGTCGTCGCTTTTGTATTTGTATTTGTATAAATTTAATTTATTTTCTCTAAATAACAGAAAGTAAGAAATTTTTGCATATTAACATATGATTTTCAAAAGCATTTTTATATTTATTAGATAAAGTAAAAGAGTGTACTCTTGAAATTTACAAACTTGGCAATGACATTTGAATTTTTCTTAACATTAAGCAACTAGAAGCAAAGAAGTGATAGTCTCAAGAAAAATGAATTGGAGATAAGTAATAGAAATGGTAGGCGAAACTCTCATCTGTTTTGTGGCAAGATATGGTAATAGTAGCTACAAAGAATGAGTTTGAAAAACTTTTCAATGAAAGCCTAATATATGGGTTGAACTCTGAAGGCATTTTAATCCCTACAAAGTGCTGCCATTGTTTCAGCCATAATTTAACAATGACCTTCATTTATTTAATTTTTTCTTTTTGTTTATTGAATATTTTGACTCTGTGAATATCAAATCAGGATTTAATAATCATATTTTTAATAAATGGAAGTTTTTTGAAATATATAAGGATTTGAAAGCTAATACTGAATACAGTTGATTTTTTTAAAACATAATTTTACAATAAAAATATTTACTTCTTTTTTAGAAACTATTACATGAAATAAAACTTTGCAAAATGAATAATTTTCAATATTGTATAAGTATTTTTTGAAAAAAAAAAAAAGTGATTTACAGACTATATAGGGTAGCAGCTTCCATATGTGTAAGGTTGTATGGTCCACGATGGCACTGAGTCAAAAAGGCGCAAGAGCACCTTTTAAAAAACTCGATGCGAAAATAATAGACACTTCCCTTCAAAAGATAAGTTTGAACTTTTCATTACATCCATGATGATTGTGAAATAGTAATGTTCATTAAAATATGCAGGGCATCTGATTACCTGGCCGACCAGAAAAATTTATGCCTTGGTAGAATGTATCATTTAAATATCTTTTGATAAATATATAACAAAAATAGAAGAAAAAGTAGTTTAATTTAGAATTTCATTAATACTATTTTCAGTACATTGGAGTTTTTAAATTTATGAAAACTAATAAAATAAGAAAAAAAAATCCCATTCCCATTTGTTGGAAACAAACATTAAATGGCATTCATGAAAATCATAGAAAAACAACATGTTGTTACAAGTTCTGTAAATAATAATTTTTTTATGATTAATTTGTTGTACTTTAGCTAAATTTGGCGTTTATTCCATTATCTTTCATCTAAAATTATCTTAGTAACGTAACCTGTAAATAGTTTCTTGTAATGTACTTACAACCCTCTAACATTTGACTCAAGTATACGGTCCCCCCCATTTCTGAACAATAAGATTTGTGAATGGAATAAAAAGAAAATACGAGAAATTTGTAGAACTTTGTACGATATTCTAAATATTTCTTCGCTCTATATAAAACGCCGGGCGTTTTGTGAATGAGAGTAGAGTTAGTTTTGCTTTTTAAACTGTCAGATTCGTCTGAGCTGTTGCTCTGTTTATTGTGAGGCATTTGAGCTGTGTTTTTGTGTATTTGGATGTAAATACGCGTGCCATCGTTGAGTTTACGGTGTTAATTAGGACTCGACTGATGAATCAGCCTGGCCGATGCATCGGCGCCGATGGTTCAACAATTTAGCCATCGGCATCGGCATCGGCGGCCGATGCTAACTCGGCAGGAAACATCGGCCCATCGGCCTTAAAATACATTGAAAAGCCGATGGAATTGGCCGATGTTTTTGAAAAAAAAAGGACCTTTGCTGTTCTACTTTTCAATACAAAGTAAAGAGAGTTATTTTTTTCATATAAAATTGTTAACTTAAATTTCAGTATGAATTTCTATTTTAGTCACCCCTGAAAGAGTTTTTAATACTGCATTCAGATACCAAACAAGTTAATTATTGCGTTGTTTCTTGCAGCTGGATGTATGTATATATCTCTCATAAGTCCTAACTCTAAGATGGTAAGCTGTAGAAGGTTAAGTTTTCGCATGTGGGGTGTGCGTACGTGCCAGTTGTGCACTTCCTTTTTTGTTTTCGATCGGGTGTTCTGAAAAGCCGGTTTACTCACTTTTGTAGCTATTAATTACTTATTTCAATGCAAAACTAATCTAGCGTCTCAGACTGACAATCATTTGGTGATATATTGCCGAATTGGAGATTATGGAAACAAATATGAGATGGTGAAACCGGTTTTTGTGTCATTTTGGGAGATTCCTGTTGAACCGACGGTAATTTTTAATTTTTCAATACTTGTAATATGAATCACAGTAATGCAGTCCTTTCTGTATCGCTTCGGAAGAGTTACAAGTTTAGGGCCCGTCGAAATACATTTTGGGGCCCTATTTCTCTATCGCAGAAGTTGTGAAACATTTATCATAAGCATTTTTGTAACTCCTATGGTGCCCCGATGGTTATGGGGCCTCTCGTGCAATTGCAACATTTGCTATATTTTAAATCCGCCACTGCACGTCAAAACAAACTCGGGTGCAAGTTTTAAAATTTTTTTCTGCTCCATGTTTATGATTATTTTGAACTCTATTTTTTACGACTATTTTTTGAATTTCCGAGAACACTTGCGTGCCTCTCCTCTCACTCCCTCAATTTCTGAAATTAAATTCTAGTTATACTTCTGAGCTCTTTAAATTAACACCATTCATAAAATTAGAGATTTTTTTTCAAACTTAATTTATTGTTTAGAAATAATTTACAGCATTAATGTAAGAAATTAATTAAAGACGTTTTGAATGGTGACATAATTCGAAAATCAAAGGGACTTTTGAATTTTTTCTTAAGAAGTGCTGAAGTAGATTCAGAAACTCTTCCGAGGCGTTGGTGGTAGCGGTTCTGTATTAAAAAAATGAGGCCGAGGTTGGGACCGAAGTGTGAGTTACTCAAAAATCAGAGGGTGACCCCTCCCCCCTTAACCCTCCCTCGTCGTTTGGAGCATTTCTTAAATATTTACAGCGATTATTTATTTTGGTCAAGAAATGCCATTTTGCGTACTTGCCATTCTTGTTTCACCTACTATATTTCGTAATGCGCCATCTTTTTTGCGTCATTAATAGTGATCGATGTTTTTTCTGTTGTAAGTAAATATTTTTATATATTTATATGAAATCAATGAATAAGTTATTTTCGTTTTTATAGAAACGTTTCAAGGATTTTCTATTATGCAATTTTTTAAATTTCAGAAAATTATTCTTAAATTTAAAAATTTAATTTGAACGAGTTTGTAGAGCTTCATAAAAGATTAAACAATCACATTTTTCAATATTATGTGTGCAAACATCAGATCAAGTAGTATATTTATTCAGTTATTAACTTGGTGTAAATATTGAGTTTGTTTATTGTAGCTGCGTTTTAAAGAACCTCGCTCTTTTTATGACTATTTCTTTTTTCAGCAAAATGTATGTCACTGTTATAGCTTTTATGAAAAATGCAAACTTTTCTTTTCATAAATTTTAAATAAGTGCAAAAATATTCCTATTATGATTTAATATTGTAATTTACCTGTTACCTTTTTTGTTTAATTTGATGACTAAAAAATGTCTACGTGCAATCTTTTCACTTTAATTGCGTAATTTGTTGACGGTTTCATAGTTTTATTCTTTTTTTTGAATGATTAAACAACATAATTTAATGTTTTTCAACTATTTTAGCGTACCTAAATCCATATATTATTACAATATTACTGAAATCTTAGTTACATGTTCAATTTAAAAAAAAAAAAAAAAAATCAATTGGTTATTAAACAGTCTCTTTGTTTTTCTTCCTTTTTTTTTCGGCTGTTGTTCTTGCTCTTTCATCATACAGCAGCCAAAAAAAGAGAAGCATAACTACACCCTATACATATTGTACGTAGTACGATCCAAAAGTTCGGGGACAAGCTGTATAGAACTTTACCCAGAATAGTTCACATTACCGAAGCACATCCACCTTTAAAAGGTCACCTTGAGGGACTATGTACTTCTGCTAGTGTTCATAAAACTTTTGGAATCACTCCTGGAAGCCATTTTTCGCTATCTTCTGTGATGCAGCTTTATCTTCACCTGACGGAAGAAAGCGGCGTCCATGCAAATGTTTTTTTGCTGGGAACAGGTAAAAGTCACACGGAGCTAACTTCAACGAAACGTTATTTTACTTGTTCATATCACAGTATTGACCAATCCAACCGTGCATCCTCAACATGAAAGTCGCCTTCTTCCCCACGATGAAGTTAAAAGCTGCAGCGCAAGAGGCCTTACAGTAGGTTGCGTAAAATGTCTTCCAGGAGTGCTTCGAAAAGCTATATGAACGTTGGTTGGCAGAAGTGCATAGTAGTCCAAGGTGACTATTTTGTAGATAGATGTGCTTCGGTAATGTGAACTATGCAGGGTAAGGTTGAACACAATTTGTCCTGAACCTTTAGATCATACTACGTACGTATGTGTTTTCAACTTACTATTTCATAACGTTTTTGAGTGATGCAAGCTTACGCGCATGAAGACATCACAAGAGAATTTACGATAATTAACTGAGGAGGCATTCAAAATGGATATTTCGGTCATCTATATGTTCTTAAATACATATGCATGTACAAATGTGCCGGAAAAACTTGTGAACTTTAAACAGTAAACTCGAAGTTTAGTTCGAAAACTGTTTTTTTTTTGTGATTATACAATTCCTTATTCGTAGAAAGAAAGTAAAATGAAATGAATCAGCGATCCTTTAAATCCCTGATAATCTTATCAATTTATTTCTGTTTGATTTTTTTTTTTTTTTTTTGCCATCCGCCGATGGCATCGGTCATCGGCCATCGACAATTGGCCATTTGGAGGAAAACAATCGGCCATCGGCCGTCTTTGAACAATCGGCATCGGCCAAAAAATGCCATCGGTCGAGTCCTAGTGTTAATTAATATTTGCTTAATTGCTGATGATTGATTTAGCAGTTGTAACTATATTTCCTGTACATAGCTGTAAATAAATATCCTGTACTTTGCTCAAGAACTGTGTCATCATTTAAAAAAAGTTTGAAGTTGGCACTGAACGTGTAACAATATCATATTAAGAATACCAAAATTCAATACCTTGCTTTTTTTACATGCACTTTAAACAAATGGTCTTTCATTGCCTGTAAAATAAATTCAAAATGTATATAAAAGATGCAAACTAATCATTTAAAATATTTTACATTCCACATCCATTTCATATTATCAAAATAATAGTTAGGGAAGACCGGGGCAAGATGACGAGCCAGGCAAGATGACGAGCCAAGCAAGATGACGAATATCTTAATTTTTCTGTTTTCCACTAGGAAGCAGGACCAACTGAATACTATTGGCTCTTCTATCGGCTGGCCGTTCAAAAGTAGTATAAAGACGCTGAAATAGCCAATTTTTTTTTGTTAGTTCTGAAGCTCTGGTTGTTAACTGCTGCCATATTATAACTTTTATAAATGTGTAAATAAGCTCTGCTACAGATACAGGCATGATAGATCGTTTCACTTTAGTATTTATAAATAACTTAGTTAATATACTGCCTACTACCATGAATAAAAATCAATTAATCGCCTTCCTTTATGTCAAGGAAGGCGAATCCTTTCAAACAGGCAGTCTGGGGCAAGATGGCGGGCCGAAAAAACATGGGGCAAAATGACAAGACTTCTCTTAACCAGTTTTGCTTGTAAAGAGGAATATTGTGACTCTCCAACAGAAAAATGGATCTAATGCTACAATGCCAAAGAGTGGTGGCATGAGGAATGTTCCAATTATGAAAATGGCATTTTTATTTGTAACTATTGTTAGCTGCACAACTAAACACTTCAACATTATGCTACAATGCACTGCACATAATTTGATACTTTGTAAGATGTAAAATCACAGATATTATTTGGTAAACTATGTAATATATTCAAAAGATAAAATATGTTCAACCTTTTTAAGTGTTGTCATCTTGCCCCAAGGTCAAACCCGAGTAGCATTAACTCATCAGCCGATCATCGGAATCCGATCAAACTTTGATCGGCCGATGATCGGATTCCAATGAGTTTTCATCGGAAATTGCTCCAATATGTCTCATCAGCAATAGTAGAATCCGATCATCGAAATCCGATGAATTTTGCTCCCTATACCAATGAGATTTGAAGCAATATACAAGCAGTGCTGTTCGGAGGATATGAATTTTGGATGAAAATACGATGAGATTTGGAACAATATACGAGCAGTGCTGTTCCTGGGCAATGAATTTTGGATGAAAATACGATGAGATTTGAAGCAATATACGAGCAGTGCTGTTCTGAGGCGATTAATTTAGGATGAAAATACGATGAGAAGTAGTAACAACTGCGATATAGGGACAAGCAGGAGGAAAAAAAATTAACAGTGGGAAGGGGGGTTCGCCATCTTGGATGATCACGTGACCCTTCCGCCATCTTGAAAACTTTCAGGAGGGGTATTTTCGGTTGACGTCATTTGGAACAATTATTTAATATATTTTAATTTTTTTAATAACTTGTTTATTTAATTTCTAATTTCTTACTTTTGATGAACGTGATTCATGAGTTCAATCTTAGTCGATTTAGCCGGGAATCGAACCCTGGACCTCTGGAATACGAGATTCATATGCTAACCACTAGACAAGTAATGCTCTTTCCAAGGAGGAAAGTAATGTGTTAAATGGAAAATCATTTGTGGTCCCATGTATCGGGGGGGGGGAGGGGGGCAAGGCCATGAGATTTCTGAACGGAAAGTGAGAATTTTATTCAGTGAATATACTTGTGGCGG
The DNA here is from genome assembly GCF_026930045.1 of Uloborus diversus. Classification (NCBI taxonomy): domain Eukaryota; kingdom Metazoa; phylum Arthropoda; class Arachnida; order Araneae; family Uloboridae; genus Uloborus; species Uloborus diversus. Next base: position 111,088,331 of record NC_072732.1, on the reverse strand, counting down.
CAGCTACTAAAGAGTCGGAGTCGATCATTTTGCCCGCAAACCGAGTCGGAGCCTGTAATTTTGGGAGTCAAATTGAACGAAGTGGAATTGCTTTGGAGAGAAATCATTCAAGAGTGGGAGTCTCATTTTGTTCGCAATTCCAGTGAGGTAATCAGGGTTGGAATCGTGGAGTTAAAGTTGAATTGATTTAGCAGCAAATCCAAGTAAACCCTTCCAAAATCAAGGAGTCGGATTTGGAGTCAAAGTCAGTCATTTTTCCTCCGATTCTCAACCCTGAATGTTGATTCGTATAGCCTTACGTTTGATCAATAGCTGGATTATTCGAATAATAAAACTTATCCTATTTTAACAGTTGGGAGATTTCCAAAAATTTTAGATTGGGAAAATTTTTATCGGAAAATTTAAACGACCTACTTTTTTTCTGATGAAATACAGCTCGGCAAATTTTCATCGGAAAATTTGATCGTTACGATCTCTTTTTCCGATGAAATACAGCTCGGCAAATTTTCATCAGAAAATTTGATCGTTACGATCTCTTTTTCCGATAAAATGTAGCTCAGCAAATTTGATCGTTACGATCTCTTTTTCAATGAAATGCAGCTCGGAAAATTTGATCGTAAGGATATAATTTTCCGATAAAAAACAGCTCATCGAAAACCGTTCTCAGATTCTGATCGCAACGATATCAGTGTGCAGTACGCGATGAGTTTAGCAGGAGTCGATGATCGGCCGAGCAAAATACGATGAGTTGATGCTACTTGGGAAGTCATCTTGCCCCAGTACTAGGGCAAGATGAGGATTTGTTAAGGCTATGAAAAAATAAAAATATCCTTCATTTATTTTATTCGAAAAATTAAATGGTAATATATTTAACACTACAAAGGACTACTCTAACAGCTCATGTGAAATTAGTTTTATTTTCCTTAAAAATAAATTAATAAACAACAAAAATTGTTAGCATAGTCATTTTGCCCCAGTCTCCCCTACTAAAAACACAATATGATTAAGATCATAGTAAAACTTTACTTACCAATATTTGATCTTCAACAAATTCAGTCATCCCATCAGATTGCATACGATTATATATCTAAAATATTAGAAAATGATAAGAAGTAATTTAGCATGATAATTTTTAAAAATGGAAAGCACCATTCAAAAACTAAGCATATCAATTTGATTAAAATAATTTCATACTGAAAAATGACTCCACAGCATAATTTCATCAAATGAATCATTTTCACATGGAGAATGGTCTTCTTTAATGTTAATGTGCACATGAAACTAAATTATTCCAAAATTAATGTAATGCACTAAGCAGAGCAATCAAAACTAATGAAGCTGTGGCTCCTCATTTAACTAATTTTGTTAAATTTCTAAAGCCTTTTTATAATCCTCTCGCATCCATTGAAACCTGCTTCCTGCATTTATTCCAGCAAAGAGTTCAATCTCATACATTTGTAGTTTTCATTCAACAGATATTAAAAATTGAAAATAAAACTTTATGAAATATTGATTACAAGTACATTTATCTAATAGAACCATGCACTAAAAATAAGTTTAAGAAAATTATATGTGCAGTCTCAAAAGGGAATAACTCATACGGGTAGTGCTGTGATGCATCAAATGCATTAAATTATAAGAAAAAAACATATTATACATTACATAATGTATGATTGTATTAGTTGCTACAAAATTTTAAATATGTTTAATTGTAATCTTCGTTGTAACTTTGAAATGTTCATAAAAGTGAATTCCAGCATAAAAAAATGTTTAGATATTAAAGAAAGAAGAAGGTAAGCTTTCCATGATGTTTATTAAATAGAAAATGCAAATTTTGACTTAATAATTTCCATGAGTAAAGCAGTCCTTTTAACTTAAAATAAAAAGTTAAGAGAAAGCAATAAGCTTATGTTCTTTGAAGAACAAATGTAGGGTAGCTTGAAAGTTTCTCAATTTTATATTGGTGTTTAAAAACTACAAACAATAAAATAAAGCCCTTCACCATAAAATAATAATAACAATACCGTCGTAAGATGTGGATCCACTTCTCGATAAGGAGCCTGGTAACCAGGTCTTGTCACAGATCTGGAAATTTTTCTTTGATATAAGCTTTCAAGGAAATTTCTTAATGTTGGCAATTTAATTAAATAGTCAAGCAGACATCGAGGCAAGGGATCTTGAACAGCATTCAACAAAACCAACTGCAAAGAAATTCCAAAAGATTTAACAAAAAAGATAAGATTAACAAACATTTTTAGCAGAAATATTTAAAAGAATGATAAAATACATGTAATAAAAACAAGAACTCTGCATTATAATAAAATTATGGCATTATAATCCATCTAAATTAAAATCATAAATTGAAGCAATAAAAATTTCAGTAATTTTAGTATGATATCGCTTAAGGATGTTTAATTATTTACCTCTTGATCAACTTGTATAACTTGATGCTTTAGAAATGGTTGAAGTAGTGGAACCAGTTTGCATTGCACATCAGCCAGATTCAAAGATTTAGCAACAACACAAATAAAACCTATAGCAGCTTGCTTAATCCATAAGTTCTGAAATTTTTAAAATTAAATACAGTTCAAAATTTGAAGGTACAGTGAAACCTCCGAATAGCGGACAGTCAAGGGACTAGAAGTTTTGTCCGTTATTGGGAGGTGTCCGCTATTAGGAGGAACTACTTAATTTACCTATTTCAAAATGGGCTGTTATTCCCTTTGTAGAACACAATCAAAACAATTGCGAAAGGTTTACTATATTTTACGTCAAGAGTAATTAATCTGTTTTTTCTTAATAAAGGTATACTGACAGCACACACTTGTCTTAAATAGCATTTAATCAATTAAAGTAATCAGTTAAAACAGTTTGACATCTCTTTTTTGCATTACAAGCCTGTTTCTCAATATAAATATTTAAATCATTTACCTTAGCAAGTCCTTCAGTGTCCCCTTTGCTCAGGAAAAAGTTTTTCAATTCTTTACTGTATTTCAGTGCTTCCAAAAATTCTCTACTTATGCAATTTTTTTATGGTTAATTTATTTATTTCATCTCGAGTATCACTATTGCATGATTGACAGTTGGCAATATGACCTTGAATATGGGCAAACCTTCTTCATATCAAAAAATTTAACAGCCCAACGAAACCACGGCGCCTTAAAGCCGACTCCTTCCGGCGCCGGTCTGCTCAATTGCATCTCCCGAGAGTCCCAGTTAGAAAAAGCACCCAGTTTTCTCTTTTTTATCTTAACTTTTGAATAGTTATTGTGTACAAAATTCATTAAAATCTTAAGAAAAACGTACGTTTATTGTTAGACTGACATCAGTTTTCACTTATCTGCTTCAACACTCTCAAAACTAGACGTAACAAAATTATGACTTTTTTTTTCTTTTCTTATTTTTCGCTGCTCACAAAAAGTACCATGTCTTTTAGTTTTTTTTTGTGCCCCCAACTTTTAAGCCCCAATCGCTGCCTCTGCCCATTACCACCCAATTCTAAGAAACAGTGATAAGGAAATGACGGGGGGGGGGGGGGGAGAATATCAGTTGTGGAGGATGAAAAGCTTTGTAAGGCAAGCAGTTACTAAGATATTCTGTGAAAAGAAAAAAAAAATGGAAGTGCTACGATCGCAGGGGAAATTTTTTGTGAAATAACTGTCCGTTATTCGGAGTGTCCGTTATTCAAGTGAATTACATGGAATGGCCTATATTGAGGGACTGGGACTTGCAAAAATGTCCGTTAATTAGAGGTGTCCGTTATTCGGGAGTGTCCGTTAAGGGAGGTTTCACTGTATTTTTTTTCTGCTTTTACAACACAACAATTAAGATAAATACTAAGCAAATAACAGTTGAAATGATATAGAAGAAAAAAATAAACAACTAAAATAAAATATTACTCAAACTGTTAAATTTCAACTTTCTTTTTGGATATGATCATCAAAAATCACACACAGCTTTCATCAGTTTAACAATTGCTTACTAAGATGCTGATTAAATTTTAGATCTAAAAGTGTATTTTTTTATATTTAGATGAAAATCATTACATATTCAACAGGGGTGTACCTAGCACGGTGTCAACCCCCCCCCTCCCCTCCAAAAAAAAAACCTTTATTTAAATGTTGCATGTAAAAGTTCTTCTAATTTTTAATAGCACATTTTCATTTACGGAAACAAAAGTTGAAGTTAGCTAATATACATTAAAAGACAGAAGATAAATATATACTATTAAAGCATTTCATTTTTTGTCTGAATGGCTGAAAAATCAAAAAGAAAAAAAATCAAGAAGCATACATTTTGAGCCAATGTGTAAATATAAATTTTAGACATTTAAATTTAAAAAAATTTAAAATCAGATTTGAAGTATTTGTACTTTTAATAAACTCTAAAATCTATTTTGGGTGTCATAGGGGGGGGAGCAGGATTTACATCCCCTCTGCTCCCCGGTAGTGATGCCACTGCATTCAAAAAGTACAACTAGGCTAAGGGTGGCAAGATCTTGGACACTACATTAAAAAAAAAACATGGTTTCAACCATCCTGTCCAAAACCCTTGCTTCCAAAAGTATATTTTTGGCGAAATTGTATTTTATGATCTAATATTAAAAAACAGAATATGATCTATTAAAGTAATATTTCTGTACCTCAGAGTCATAATTTTCACAAAAAAACGTTATATAAAAGATCATCATGCAGAAACCCTTAAAAAGTTTTAGCGTTTCTCCCCTTTTAAATATTGCACACTTAATAGCATTTCTTTGAATTATAAAAGCAGATAAAAAGGAACTAATTAAATACAATTTTAAACTGATTTAGACGGCACTTTACAAAAAACTCTTTACTGCTCGTTGGCAAAAGACTTTATCAGCGTTGAAAAGTTTAAATTCTATCCTAGAGAATTTATGCAAAAACGAAAAAGAACAAAGTACTAATAAAATCAACATTGATGTGTTGAGGGCAAATCTATCCATATGTTTTAATATAGCTGTCAATGTGTCTCTACTTGCAGAAACGTTCAAAAGATTGAGTTATTATTACAAATCAATTTAAATATCCATGAACTGTGCTCTTTTCTGATACAATGAAAAACATATTTTAATAGAGAAAAAGTAAGTTTAACAAAACGCAAACATTTACTTACAGGATGAATTAATAAAGGTATTGCTTCATTTACAAGATCATACAACATCTGTTTCTGAACAAGTCCCAGCTTTGTTAATTCAGATAATGCACACAATGCTTTGCTTATCACAAACTCTTCAGAATCTGCCAGACCCTTTAAAATTAATGTTGATTACTATACAAATATATTTTTTAAAGGTTTTCACACATTAAGAACAATATAATTCAAAATTCAGATAATCATTCAAAAGTAACTTTTGAAACTTGAAACTTGATTTATAATGGATTTACATTTTTACCAATAATTTTCGGTGTTTCAAAAAATACTGTTATAACAAAGTTGAAGTAAAAACTTAATTTATTTAATAAAAGTTACTTCATTTAACACATACAATTACTGAAAATAGAGAAATTAAAATTGTAGAATGTTCTCAATGTTTTGTGTTATTGTTTAATTACTAATGGTGTTTATTTACTAATGTTTATGCAAATTAACTGTGTTCTATTTTTCTAATGCCTTTACTTTTGGTGTGGCAACAGTGTTGTCCAATGTATAAAACTGTTGATGTTGAGGCGGTCAGGAACTTTTGCTTCATTTTTCTTCACACGAGAGAGTAAACTTTAACCATGTTTTTAATTTGTTTTTAATAAATAGTTTTGTTGAAGTCTAGGGCTGTCTCTTGACCTTAAATTCAGTAAAATTATGATGAAGTAAGAATTTAGGACATTTAATTAATGTCCCGTACCTGCAACAAGTTAAATATGTTTAGATTTAACATACAGACAGCAGCTCTGTTCTAAGCATAACAAAAATGATTAACATGGTCTCAATGATGCTTTTAATATGAGAAAATAAAATACATTGCCAAAATAAAGCTTAACTCAATATTTCTTATTTAGTCGGTGGAGTTTGTGCAAAAACATTTCACTTCCGGATACCAGTATGAAATTTTGTACAGCACTTATGTTCATATAAGAGAGCAAAAAAACGCCAGGAGGCAATTGATTGCAGGTCAAGACCCCCTGTGGTGACGTCATCAAAATGGACGTCATGTATCGGTTAGTACGTTGGTTTAACTGTTTAGAACTACATAATAGGTCATATTTTTTTAAAATTCAAATACATTAACTGAAAGTCGTTTAAAAAAGCTCTTCAACAGTGCTTAGTTTTATTTTCTACTAGAGGTACCCGCACGGCTTTGCTCATAGTAGAAAAAATAAAAGGTCATTTGATTCGCTTGTATATTTACAAACAATGGATGATGAATTTTTCCCCAATTTGCTATGTTATTTTGCACTGCCATTTTACCGTTCCTTCCTTCCTTCCTCAGGTGCACGACAGCCCTGGGTGGGCTCTGGTCTTCTCGACAATTTTTTTATGTTACGATTCCACGGTATGATAATTTTGTAATTTACTCGTCCACGTTATGATAATTTGCTAGGTAAAATGCTCTTAAAATTGAAATAGAAAAGGGACAAAATTGAATTTTCTCGCTTCGAGGTGCACACCTCCATGCTACAAATTAATTCTGTGCCAAGTTTCGTGAAAAGAGGTCGAACGGTTTAGGTGCTATGCTCGTCACAGAGAGACATCCGGAAAGATATTCCGACAAACTTTGAGCTTTATTATTAGTAAAGAAGACAAATAGTTTAATAATTATTACAATATCAACATGAAAATTTATAGGAAAACAATGACTTTCGTGTATTCTGCAATATTGGAGTAAAATTTTTACTGTTATACCTGCATTATAAAAGAACCTTTCCAGTTTCATTAAAATAAATTTGTACTTCATGTTTTAACACTTTTTGTCAGTATTTTACTTTTATATTGAATGAAAGAAAGGTTAAAATGCAGAAAAATAATCAAAGTCACCACTCTAAATGGATCTAGAACTTAATTATTAATGCTATCGTATAATAAAGCAATTGTTAAAACAGGGTTCATACACTTTTGGTTAAAAAAAGTTCCCTGACTTTTCCAGGTTTTCCAGGTGTTTTTTTAGAAAATTCCAGGTTACTCGCTTCATTCAAAATTTAAGTTTAAATAGTAATATTTTCAAAATAATTAAAATTGTTTAAAGTAGCAATGCAGAAGAACTGAAACTTCTCCCCTTAGATTTAAAAAAAAAAAATTGGATCTTTTTTCCTTTGTTTTCTCTGTCAAAATTTTAAGTTTTTTTTTAAACTTTTGTTCAAAATTGTTTTAATTTGTTTACTATTTGTTGAAAACAGAGTATTTTCAACTTTTTTTAGCGTTTCTTTGATGTCATGCGTAATATTATAGCGTTTTGCTGTAGTCCTGCAGCAACCTTTTAGCATCCGCTTTTGGTTTACAATACTTCTTTTTATTTTCTTATTAGTAGGTTACACAAAACATATTGAGCAAAATGCAAAGCTAAATTTCAGTATAAATATGATTAACTTGTTGCATCAATCGGCATACCACGTAATGCATAGTAACAAAAATCAACATCCGCCGATCATAGGCCAATGTCAATAATCTTTTTTTTTTTCCACATTAAAGGACGCTTACATTAAAATTTCAAATTTTCTTTTCCAGAAAGTAATAGTTAATTTCAAAAATTCATAACTTTTTTCACATTTAATGTTATTTTCAATAGTACACATTGATATAAACATCCAATTCTGTTTCTGGAAGTTTAAGTCTACTTTCATTGTGCAAACGATCAAATATGGCGACAAAGTGAAAAATTTAAAACAATAAGTAGATTTTTGGATTTGTAGCATAAAAGTAGAAATAAATAATTAATAATCCTTAAAAAACTACAATAAAAGGAAAATAGTCAGTATTTAGAACATAAGAGTCTAAATCAATTAAAACAAAAAAATGTTATGAAGATTAAATTTTGCATTTTTCCAGAAAATAATTACAAATTATCCGGGAAAAAGGCACAATTTGTGTTGTTTTCAATAGTTTGCATTGCAATTAACATCCAATGCCGTTTTCGGGAACTTAGGCCCTTAAAAAGTCTTGTGTACTTCCATCTTGGGAATGACCAAATATGGCGGCTATGCCCAAAAATAAGAAATTACTTTTTTAATTTGTCGCATGAAGACAATTAAAAAATAATAAATCTTCATGAAACTACAATTCAATGAAAAGTTTTTATCTTATTTGCGTCCGAGGCAGTGAGGATAAGATTAAGTTTTATGAACAAAATTTTTCATTTCTCAAGAAAATTATTTTAAATAATAATAATAATAATAGAAAAACGATTTGCAGACCATTTTTTGTTATTTTCATCAGTTTTCAATTGAAGAAAACATCCAATTCTGCTTTGTTTTTAGAAACTTAGGAATTTAAGGATCGTATCTACTTCCATCTTGTGAATGACCAAAGATGGCGACTACGTTTCACACGTAGCTGAAATGATTTTCCGATCAAAAAAAAAGAAAAAAAAAACGATTTTCCCCGATCGACGCTCCCATCTACAGGTTGTGCTTCCGAAGCAGTAAATTGTCTTCTCTCCTGTTGAGTTTGTGCATAATTCCTGTTCACCTGATTTTTTTTTTTCCTTGGGAACTACTGAGAGCTAAAAATGGCGGCTGCTGAAGATTTTTTGGGTCGCCACTTTTTCATTGCTTTAAAATTCTTACAATTTTTTTAAATACATCGATAAAAATGAAGATTAGATCTTATGGTACTTAATTCCTTGGGGAAAAAAATGGAAAAAAAAATTTTGGAGGACAAAATTTGAAAACTCCCTGACTTTTCCCTGACATTTTTGACAGTGTCATTTTCCCTGACAATTCCCGGTTTTCCCGGAATTCCCGGAGCGTACGAACCCTGTAAAATGCTTACATTTTAAACATATAAGAGAAATAGACGAAAATTTCATGTTTTAATACAAAGAAAAAGTACCTGTTATAACAAAAACTGTAATAAGTTTTTTAAAGAACGTTTTACTTATTGCACTGACCCTCACAACTACAAAGAAAGTGTACAATTCAGACCTGATCTGACGCATCGACAGCGTGTAGACATCTCCTTGCACTTGCATGTTATAAGTTCCTGTAAATTCTCCATTGTTATTTCGGGGTGTGCATACCAAAGAGGTTCAAACTCTTCACCGATTTTTACCCATCCCCACTGATATGGATCCAAGAGCTGAAAATTTTGCTGAAGACATTTTGTTCCTAGTAAACACTGCAATATTGCTCTCTTAAGGTGATGCAGAAGAACGTTGCTAGATGGCGGAATACAATCAACTGGTCTGTTTTGCTGGGTGAAGAAAATTCTCCTAGCCTCATTTACGGTTTCCACTGAGCTTGATGAATAATAAGTCAGGACTACGAAGCGCTGAATAAGTAGGAAATGCTCATCGTCTTCATTGATGCTCTCGGGTACTTTAGTATAGTACAAAAAACTTTGTCAACATCTCTAATTACCAGCCACATTTTCCATGCAGTACCTAGTTTTACCAATGCTGGCAAAACTAGACACCGTGTGCTCATGCAAAGGCATGGGAAAAAGGCAGAAGATCTGGAACACCTTGTGGAACTTTATGGTGCAAAACGTAGATGGAAAGATACCGCAGATATTTTCCACTTCCATACTCCACCCACAGCTCTTGCAGTTTCGGAACTCAGAACATAGCAATCACTACATCATCACTGTCAACAATTTTCACGCTGATCTTTGCATGACTCGAGTATTCCATTGCATGCTGCACATAAAGGAATAGCCTCGGATCGGCTTCTTCGTGGGATACAAGAGACATGGTTTCAAAATTGTTCTTGATTGAAGCGATTACAGTGTCTTTGTAGGAGTATACAACCTGCTTCCCATCTGGTAGATCCATCTTCACGAGATTTTTTGCCAAAAATTCGAAAAGCTCCTCTTTATTTTCATCTTTTGCAAGAAATTTAGCAAATGACTTTGGTATTAAAACATTGGATTTAATACTTATTCTTGGTTCAGATCCTCTCAATTGTCTCGTGTCGCTTTCCAAACTTTTTTTTGAATACAGGTCAAAAACTAAATCTACCCTATGAATGCTTTTTAGTCTCATTAATATGTACGGCTTCACAATCTGATCGCAGTTTTGTTGGACAGTTCAAGTAGACTGAGGAACAAGCATGTGAATCAGTGCAACCCCATCAATGAACAATTTGGTTCCGGAATAGCTGTCAAAACCAGTCCAGTTGATTGGACGATACAAAAAACTACATCAGACTTTTTTCTTGGTTTCCTAAATTTGCCAAGGTTGGATATAGAAGGTGGACACGAGCTGTTTTCATGAGAAAAAATTCTTTTACATCCATTTGAATTTCTTGGCAGGCAACATATAGCTCAGTAAAAAGAGTGCTGCCCCTCCTCAAATCAACAATGTTTTGCTTGTCTTTGGACTGAACAGAAATATTTTTCTACTCATCAAGAGGAGATTGTTTCTTTTAATAACATCATGTATGGATAACTTTCTTAACGCTAAGCAATCTTCTACAAATGTATTGAATTGGCTTGCGCTGACATCACAGAAATGTCACTTTTTTCCGAGAGAATAATTTTGTTGCTGTTTATTATAATTAAATCGTCATCTTTGAAAGGATTTCTGGATTCCTGTGTTCTTCAAATGTTTCAACTAGGCTGAAAACATGAGTTTCATACCGAATACAAAAGCTTCTAGTATCTTGTATCTAGCTTTTCAGTAGTGACGTCAGACTTCAGGCTCTGATTTTCTTCAAAGTCCCCAATCATGCGCACAACTTCCGGTCCAGCAACCATCTATTGTATCAATGATGCTTCATGACTTAAAACGTGATCGATTAGTTGATGATTTTTAAATTAATTTGTTGTTTTGCTCATGCAAATGATCGTGTACCATCCTGGAAAATATCCTCTCAGTTTTGGAGCCAGATATATTTCCCCTATGAAACTCCTGAAAAGTAGCTGGATGCATTTCTGGTAACTGCTTCAAATTGAACAGAAATACTGAAGGCCATCGGGCATAATTTGTATGATCAAGAGCATACGTCCATGGACACATGTTCTCAAGAGTGACAGTAAAATCTGAGAAATTTCCTTGACGAATAGTGCGCACCAGAAGTAAAGTATAAATTCTTTATCCATGGTGATCTTCCAGTACTTAAACTGAGGCAATTCTTCTGATCTTCGCTTGATCCAGTCTGTAAATGTTTCGTCTATATCTTTTCGATTATGATACGCTTTCTCTAACAGAACTCGGAGAGTAGTTACTGCAAAATCGTGAGCCTATCGACTTCTCTTCACATGGGAAACTTTTAGTGTTCTTTCTGCTCTTCCCGATGTGGTTGCATGAGCTTCTACAAGGAGTTCAGTTCATCCACTTCCTTCAAGTCATGTACCTACTGCAGATGAAACAGCGATTTGTGGAGACCACCTGACATGACCAACATTTTATCTTCCCCATACTCATTCAGCACAGCCCACTGAATAGATTTTAGCAGGGCGTAGATGGGACCCAGATTACAAACACTCAATTCATTAAATATTTTACTTTTTCAAAAGCACATGAAAGAAATGATTGCAACCTATGTTAGTATTTTGAGGTCACATGGACCAAATGAAGGAGAAAAATTTATTCTATAAAATCTTGCAAGTTTTAAATACGGTCTGTTTACTGAAAAGGACGTAAAGGAATGAATACAACCCATATGATAATTTTAATGCTAGATGGAACCAACAATCGAAGTTATCGATTTCAAACCGTAATAGAATTATATGACTGATCTTTATTTGATATTATTTGCTACAGCATTAACCAGTCAAATATTCAATTATTGAAAATTATATCGGAATAATAAACATATCACTATGGAATTAATTATTGCTGAGAACAGCAGAACTGGAAAGAAACGAGCTAGGCGAACTGTAATCCAAAGTTATAGCTTGTTGGCGGGAAAAAATCGAGTAGTCGTTCTGGTTCTTGCCGCTAGACGGCAGACGTTTGCACTTGCAGGAGAAGTGAATTATTATGTGATAATACATATGTGTATTTAATCCAGTAAGGAATTTTTAATTAAAAGTTCAGTGCAGGTTAGATGCGGCGGAACAGTTGGAACAGTTCAATGAGAATGCCCCTCCCCTCCCGCCCCATGTAGTTACGTTATTGCAGTGAAATTTTTTAAACTATTTACTAAGGGGGAGGGGGGAGAACAAATGCATATTTTTATAGTTTATTTTAGAGCTTTTATTTATTGTAGCTGTTTTTTACGGAAGAATGATTTCTAATGGCGTTTTCAGCAGTTAAATGAAACTTTTCACCTTTTTACGATGGCCATTTTAACACTAGAACGACTGACATTTTCTGTATACCTAGAAAGACTGAAGGAGCCAGTGTGGCCCCTACCCATTTTTGGAGTGAATTCTTTTAAAAATTCTTCCTGAGGGAGTCCACATGTCTGATACACCTTCTTTCATGACTAAATAAAAACTTAGTACTTAATTATTTTTAGTTTTTCTCTCTATACTGGGCAAAAGGTTGAATTAGTTTTCCTTTCTAAGAGCAATGGCCACCGTTAGGATGATAAGCAGTTGGTACTGTTTATAGCATTTGGATATCCAATCGGCTGCATAAAGAGGAAGTTACAGGTTAAACTAGAGTGAATGGCATTTTTTTATGCTACAACAATTAGGAGAAAAGAAAAAATAAATTTTTTAATTGTCAAAATGCTTAGGAGCCACTGTGGCCCCTCCCGTCTTTCTAGGTATAAGGATCAATATTAACAGTACTATGAGGCGAATGATTAAATGATTAAACAAGCATTCAAATAGTGTCATATAATGAAAAGTCAGAAAATTCTATTAAGTTCTGTTAGATATTATCCGAGTTATTAAACAACAAACTATGCGAGGGGCCACACAGGCCCCTCCGTCTTTCTAGTGTTAATGACGGAAATTTTAATAACTCTAAAACTACTTGTCTTAGGAGGAAAAATCAATCTCTCTTAAATAGCTCTTCTAAAGCTCTTTCAGATGATACGCATTCATATCACAATATAAAGATCTGTAATGTAGTTCTAAGCAGTTAAACGTACGTACTTACCTTTCCAGGCGGCCATTTTGATGACGTTAATTGTAATAACTCTTAAACAATTTGTGATAGGGAAAAGGTCAATCTCTATTAAATAGCTCTTTTAAAGTGCTTTTAAATGATATACTTTAATATCGCAATATTAAGATATCCATAATAGAGTTCTAAGCAGTTAAACGAAAGTACTTTTCTTAATAAGGCGGCCATTTTGATGACGTCATCACAGGCGGTTCATGACTTCTGATCAAATGCCTCCCAGCGGAATTTTGTTTTTAGATCTGTACATAAGCACTGTGCAAAATTTCAGACTGGTATCCGGAAGTGAAATGTTTTGGGTATTTTTGTCACAAACTCCACGGACTAATTTGAAATTTTTCAGATAAGAAGATTCACCCCCACCCCCTTACAAACTTGAAATTACTTTGAAAATTTTGTTTTCTTTTTAATGAGTTTCTTTAGGCTTGTGCATTATCCTGTTTACTTAATGCTGTTAAAAATGCACTTGAATTTAAAAGTCAGAAAATAGGTCATAAGGTCAAAATGCAACTGAACTCATAAATATAGCGCACCTCCTTTCTTCCTGACCTATTTTTTAAAAATGGGCTTGTTTTCCCAGATGACTGACAGGTGCCTCAAGTTCTTGGTTGGATAATACATTTTTTCTATTACAACAAGAAGCATTTTGTTAAGTTTTCAATTCTTCATTCATTTTTTTACTTTTTCTTAAGTTTCCAAAAGTTTAGTCTTCTTAAATGCACATACACAATTTATGTGTCAACAATCCATAACACAATTATCATCACATGTTATTACTATACATTGCACCCTTTAAAAACATGAAGAGAAAAAAAAAAGATTTGCTGTCTTAATAGACCCTTTCTCCTCTGCCCAATCACTACCTTTTAGCTCTAAGTCTCAGGCTGCCCCTCCCCCTCCTCATTTTGAATTTGAAGGCCCCTCAACATCTGGGATTGGCAAAATTTTTCTGGGGAGACCTACCGAATGTTAAGTCTTATAAGCCCTCCCCTAGCTTTCTGAATCTGACCGTCTTTGGGTTGTGATATTTATCACTGGGCTGTGGTTACCAGGACTCAGAAAAGGACTTTACTGGAACACTATTTCTCTAATTTAACATGACTAAGAAGTCCTTTCAATAAATGAATTATTAAGTTAGCTTATTAATACCTGTTGTAGAAGGGGCTTCAGTATAGGACAGCACTGCCAACCAACATAAGCAGCCACACCAACAATAGAATCAAAAAATGAGCCTCGTAAATGTCTGTCTTCCTGAAAATTTAGTCAATTTCAGCAATTGCCACGTGATTCAGTATTTCATTCAATGACAGAGATATAGAAAAATCAAACAGATGTTTTTTTTTTACCTTGTCATTCAAATATGTTATCATATGAGAGAGCAGAACATCATTACCTGAAATAAAATCAAAGAACAATTAAAAGCATTTTCCTTTTTACGAATGTTGTTGAGCTTGAATTTTTTCTTCAAACAGAGAGTTGAATTTCTTTTACGCTGAACTTTTTTAAGTGAGAAAAAATATTTCCTCTACATCGAAATTGTAAAAGGTTGAAAATGGTTTGTACGTATTTTAACAAATGTACAAAAGTATTAGATATTATCAAGCTAAACTTAACTATGTAATAAAAATTAAGGTAGGGGAGACCGGGGTTAATTGGCATAGGGTTTAATCGGCATTGTGATTTTAAAAAAACTCCACGGTTGATTCAGAGCGCCACTGAGCCTGTCACGTGATTATCATTGATATGTCTATCTTGTATGAGAACGTCAGCTGGATCCAGCCATTGCTTTGAGGGGAAGGATTGAAAATGTGATTTTCATATCAGTAAGTAAAGTTTTGATTATTCAGTATTTGTTGTTTTGTATAGTAGCGTATTCACACAGATTTAACATTCACAAGTTTTTAGAATTTTTGGGCATTTAGCTAAGAGGTTATAAGTCCATTTCTGCTGTAGTTGATGAATATTTGTTTTGGCCCCCATGTTTATTTTACATATATCATTTTTACCGTAAATACTACAGAAAAAAAAAGAAAAATCAAAAAGTGCAAACTGTGCCAACTAGCCCTGGGCTCCCCTACTTAAACAAGTATTGTTGTAGAGATTACATATAATATCAACAAAATTAAATTTAATAGTTCAGTTTCGCATGAATAATCAGACTGTTTTATTTTTATGTTTGTTTTAAATTTTAATGCTCACAAATAGAAAATAGTAAAGCTTACTACCTCGAGCAAAACCAAACACTTTCCCTACAAGAATCAAAAATTAAAAACTAAATCTTTTAAAATACTATTACTACAGTGCAGCACCGTTTATACGTTTTCAAAGAGACTGTAAGAAGAAAGCATATAAATGAAAAAAATGTATAAGAGGAATACGTTAACAAGTATTAGACTCTGCAGGGACCAATTTAAAAAACACATAATTGATTAAAATGTATAAAAGAGAAACATAAAAACAGTGACTGTAATAGTAACTTTCAGTCATCTTTTCAGAAAATGACTTGAAAAATGAAAACATGTTTTTTTTTTATTGATTAACTTTTTTGTGGACAAAACAAACCTAAAAGATCTTTTTTTCTTTTAAGATAGAAAAATAAACCTTTTTGTCTTCCAAAGAACACACAAAGTCTTCTAATTCCTCTCTCAAGCAGGGTCTGTTTCACAGCATTAGCAGGGTCGCTTAAAAGTGTCGTGACACTTTGTTGGACAAGTTCTTGAAGAGCTTGCAGTTCATGATCATAGGACACCTAAAAAAATAACCACACACATCGGACTAACTTACATGTTTAAAAAATCACAACTACATGGTTATTTTAAAAGTAAAACTATTCTTTAAAATATTGCTTTTAAATTCCACCAGATGCTGAAGAGGAAGGCATAACTACTGTAAAGGAAGCTATAATATTGAGGGAACATATGAACACACACAGACATACCGTAAAAACCCGAAAGTAACCCCCCTATAGATTACAGCCCTCCCTTTTTGTGGAAAGTGAAATCATTTTAAAATCCGGAATATACCCCCCCCCCCTTTCACCTAAAAAAATTTCCAATCATCTTCATTTGCCACTCCCACCAAAAAAAAAAGGATAACATTTTCTGCTTTACTTGGAAATCATTTATAAAGGCTTACCCCCCCCCCTCCCCATGTGCAGGTTTTCTTTTCTTTAAAAAAAATAAAGAAAAGAAAACAATGTTTTGAACAAAAAAAGAAAAAAAAAAATGGTCTCCACAGTTTATTCCTTCCAAAATGTCTAGAATCCTTTTGATGCAAGGGCGCCTGTTTTGTTATTATTATTTTTTTGTTCATAGTATTATAGCAGAAATTTATATGATTGTACTGCTTTTTATTCATTTCGGAAGGAGCATTTTTTGTTCTGACTTGTGAAAATGAACAATCTTCAACACAACGCCATTTTGAAAATGAAAACGTGGCGCCATTTCGGAAATGCATTGCTTAAAAAGTAGAGCCAAACTTAAAAATAACCTCTTTTAAAGGAGAAATAAAGTAATTGAACGAGTTAACGATCATCAAAAATGTATATTTCGCAAAATCAAATAAGAGATTTTTCTCTGTTTACGTTCGCGAACTTTGCAAAGCCCAATCTTCGAAATTACGATCTTCGCAACGAATTTGTGGCCGTGATTGCGATTTTTGCTTTTATTCTGAAACAAGAACATTAAGATTTTGCTTCTTTTACAGTAACCTTAAAACATTCAGTACATGATGAATTTTCAAGCGATAAATTATAGGAATTTTGCCAACTTAAGGTACAAAATCCTTTCTTTTGAAAAAATGGCGCCCACATGCAATTTATTACTTCTAGAAAATTATGACAGGTTTTTATGAATTAATTTCTCTCTTCATTAATATTAACTCTTATTTACTTATTTCTTTTCTGTACGCTAAAATTAATACAACTAGAAACAATTATTTCGGCTCATTTTTCAAAAAATCTCGATTATAACCCCCCTTCTTCTGAAATTAGCAAGTTTTGTTTTGAAAATAGGGGGGGGGGTATTTTTGAGATTTAACGGTAATAAAATCAATGTCTTTTAAATTCCTAGATGAAAAAGAATGGCTGAAAATGATCAATTATGCAAAGAAAAAAAAAAGACTTTCACCTACATTTTAAAAGGTAGTAATGTCTTATCAATGATATAATTCTTTTTTGCACATAAATGTTGCACAGAAAATATATTTAGCTGAAATTCCAATAACTCACCTTGTTATGATGAGTGCGTTCATCATCATTAAGGAATGTACTATCTGGATCTGGCTCCATGTCAGATTGAGTCATTTCTAAAAATCTTAAAAATACAACATTAACAATTCTACAAAAATTTCAAAGAACGAAAAATACAATAGCAAATTGTTAAACCTATATAAATAAAGCAGAGAGTAGTATACAGTGTGCCCACTAAAGTACCTTGTCACTCTCTTAATTTAGGAAAGGATGCTTCTACCTTTATAAAGCTGATGTCTAGGTATAATAAATCTTGTCTGCACTACTGAATGAGAACTCTCACGTCACCTGATGGAAAATGCGGAGTTAGCTTTTGTATCTTGAAAACGCAATGATATAGGGGGAAAAGTGAATTACAAAGTGGTAGAGCGTTATTCAATTAGTAACAAAAGACACTTCATTGACATGGATGTCAAATATAGAACGGTTAAAACGTGTGTTTGTTTTTCTTGATTTCATGTTAACGTCATGGATTTACATTTCTGTGATGTCATAAAATTTAGACGGAAGGAGAAATAATAATCTCCCAGGTAAAACACGACACCGAAATGTCAAATAAAGTAATATTGATGCAGCTTGCTATTATTTTTCTATTTCAGATCGGATTATTTTTCTCCATCACAGTGTAGGAAATCACAGAAACACAATTGCTTGTCTTAGTGTTCTATTCCTTGCATTGATATTCAAGAGATCACAAAACAGTGAGAACTTATTCAACTACCCAATGTATTATATATTGATATACATGCATGAAATACACTGCCAGCTCAGTCATTCAAGTCGAGGACTGCCACTGCTTCGATCACTCGTCTGGTCAGTGATAATTCTATATTAGCTACCAGTTTGTTTAGCACTCTTGGCTTCCTTAAGAGGTTTTCCATCTCCAGCTCAGTCACCTCCTATGCCGGGCTGATGCGTGCTAAAAAGCACAAAACTGCAGTCCTCAGCTGGAATGACTGAGCTGGCAGTGTATTTCATGTATTTCTGCCTTAGCCCTGGTTATAGGGCGGTAACTTACTGAATATACTATGCCTTGCCTGCAATCTTCTGAGTTGAACTGAACCATCGCTTTGGTCACTCGCCTGGTCAGTGCTAATTCTATATTAACTACAAGTTTTTTTGGCACTCTTGGCGTCCTTAAAGAGGTTAATCCATCTAAGAGGTTATCCATCTCCAGCTCAGTCACTTCCTATGCCGTGCTGATGAGTGCTAATAAGCACGAAAATGCAGTCCTCGGCTAGAATGACTGAGCTGGCGGTGTATTTCGTGCATTTCTGCCTTAGCCCTGGCTATAAGGCGGTAACTTATTGAATATTGATGTATATGGTTTGATTTCTTATTAAAAAAAAACATAAACATATACTCAGTTATAGTAATTAAACACAAAATTAAAAAATATTTAAAAAAAAAAAAAGATTTAAAACACAAACTTTACTTGAGGGCTGTTTCAGCCAGAGAAGCAATATTTTCAGCATATGCCATCCGTACAATAACTGCTTCATCATGAGCGATATGAGCCTAGAAAAAATTCAATGGATAAGATGGTCAAGCAGAGCAAAAGAAATGTTGATGGCAGGTTACAATTATTTAAATTCACTAGGTTTACATAGCAATGTTACAAAATCTTAGAAACAAACTTCTTGCGCATGTTACTGGTTCTATATTTTATCAACATATCTTCCGTTTGGCAATTCTTCAATGAATGGTCATCAATTTTTTCATCATAAAAAATTACTTTGACTTTCGGTTCCATGCTTCATTGATTAGGTTATGAAGTAAAATGGAACCTGAAAGCTCATTATTAGAGTAAAGCAGCAATTCCTAACCTTTTTCTTACTGCCGCATGAAAAATCACAACAAAAACAATGATTATTTCCCCCACTCTAGTGTTGATAAATGATTCATGTTTTTAATGCTACTCTTAAACAATACTATCAATCAGTGGCGCCGACTCCATGGGGCCTGAAGGGGCCCGAGCCCCCTCAAAAATATTTTTGAGGGGGCAGAGCCCCCCCAATAAATCAAAAAAAATATTAATTACATTATGCCTTTTAAACTCATAAATTTATCTTTTATTTTCCTTATTTGAAGATAGTTTACCTTGTAAAATACATTCAGTAATGAGTTAAAACAAATAATTATTACGGTTGTGTAAGCAGGTTAACTGAAAACGAGTGGTGTGAATAATGATAGTATAACAGTGCTGGGAGTATTGTAAAAATTTGTCATAGTGCGCGAATTACGGGTCAAGTCTATTGCCGGTGTTCAGCGCTGCGGCGCGCTCACCTAAGTGTTGCTGACCCGGAAAAAATATATGAGAGCATGATTTGTATATAAAATGGGAGGCGTGATAATTTTGAATACTTTTAGGAATTGTGTTTAAAAGAAAACCTTCACAAAATGATGATCCTTCCCTTCCTCGGAATCGACGTATACCAAAGAAGTGAAAACAACGAAGGCAGCTCACCGCACACTTTCAAAATCCAAAAGGAATACAGTTGACTCCAGCTACTTTTGCGAAATGGCTATAACTAACGCGGTTTTTTCTCCAGTATTCAGACCTAACGCGAATTCCGCACCCGCAACACGAAAATTCTCGGGAAGGACTCGTGGTGTGTTCGTATCGGCTTTGGCTACTATTTTTTTTTTTTTTTTTCATGAATGGATCTTTTTCCTTTTAGCATCGCTGAGAGTGGAAGTTCCTTTTTCATTTTAAATGCGAAAGTTAATGAAATATAATGACACCTAAGAGCGCTGTTTCATTTAAAGTTTGTGAAGATAAAAGGAGAAAGTTTCTGACAATTAAAGAAAAGCTAGAGCTTCTTGAAAAGCTGAAGCTCAACTAAAAAATGCGTTGAAGGTAGCACGAGAATTAGATATGAGTGAATCTTCCATACATACAATTACAAGTCAAGAAAAGGAAATCCGTAAAAATTCACCGAGTAGTGTCTTAGTAAAATGCAAATATTTATGAAAATGGAAACTGCTCATGTATTGTGTACAAATATCATAAATGGATCGACTGTTCAGTACAACTAAAGATGCATTTGCTTTTCTTACTATATATTGTGCTTACCGTATACCGGTTTATTTTTTCTTTCTTTCCCATTGATCATTGATTTTGTACATCGTAGCAGTATTTTATGTTGAATAAAACGGTATTTTTAAAAAACAAGTAACATTCAGTTCTTTATGTAAGAAACAGGAATGTAAAGTTAGAGTAGAGTTAAGAGATGGTTTTTAACAGTTTGACGGGGTGTTTACAAGTGTCTAAAATAAATGGGTACGTTTATAAAAAATTTTACACATACCTTTTTCCACAACGCAAAATTTCGACTTACGCGAGGGGTCTTGGAATGCATCCCTCGCGTAGGTCGGGACTCGAGTGTACTACAAGGCAATATACATTGAGGTTTGTAAAATGGTGCAATTTTGCATTGTTGGGCGATTTACATCAACTGGACGCACACAGGTCATTGCAGTTGAACAAGATTGCTTACTTTTATTAAACAAAGGTGAAACATTTTGAAAAATCAACTGAGTTTTTCAAAAGTGACCTAGACATTGAGAGACTGCGTTTACGCTTGAATATGTTAGCCGATATCACTAATGAAAAAACAACTGGTCTTAAAAAGCATGCTTAAATTAAATTACCTTTTTACAAAAATACTGTGTGTGTTCGTATTTATTTTTTCCTTTTTTCAAAGCCAAAAAATATGTGTCGGGCTTGTCGACTTTTCGGGGTTCTATTGTTGATTATATGACTTTAAAATGCTTTAAAAAAAACTTTAAAACTCACTATTTTTCATCTCAGATTTAGAAAATTTCCTGCGGCATGCCCCCTCTCCCCAATATTTTTTAAGTCGGAGTTTCTGGGAGTGCCCTTCAAATGCAAGTCAAGCGCCGTACCTTTTCCATGCCTAGCTACGGCACTGCATGACTCCCCATAAAATAGAACAAAAAAAATGTCTCTTACTAAGACAAGTGGCATGATCTAGTTGAACCAGAAAAATTTGTATACTAATTTTTTGGATTGTTTTACTTTGAAAACGCCATGTCACATACTGTTTGTTTGTTTGTTTAAATTATACACACCAGAAAGTATGTAAATTGGCATTTTCAAGGCACAAAAAACGACCTTTCTTTGGGGGGGGGGGGGGGTAACCTCCGCGGGGTTACATAACCCCATAAACCCCCGGTGATGTCTGGCCCAGCCCCCTCAATAATTTTTCCAAGTCGGCGCCCCTGCTATCAATCACAATATAAGACTAACATGACAATTTCAATTAGTTTATAATATAAAAAGAAAACCTCAAAACAGTCAGAATTCTTGGAGTGCTCCCAAAAATTCTAAATGCCCTTGCCCCCTTCCCAGTAGGTGAGCACTCTATGTAGGGATACATTCTTGTTAAGTTCATACCAATAATCTATAGCAACAAGGATAACGAACATATTTCAAAATTATATTAGTTTCTAAAATAAAAAATAAATAAAATATACATATTAAGGGGGGAAACCAGTTCAAAAAGCCTAAATTTTAGTGTTTTTCGTAAATTTTTTTCAACAGGAAAAAAAATCAGAATTTCTTTAAACTTTCAAGATATTTTATTCATCTTACTGTGCTTACATCAAGGTGTACTTAAAAAAGTACACCTTGTAATTTTTTGAAGCCATTTCCACCAGAATTAGTGGAGTTAGAAGCTGCTATCCGTGGGTGGTCGCCATTAAAGCTTGTTGCTGGCGGGCATTACTGAAGCCACAATTCTTGTCTGTAATCATTATAATTTTTCTTCCTGTAAACAACATATTTCCCAAGAATATGAACTTAATTGTGATCAAAAAAAGTTGAAAATTGCATGTTTTTGAGGTGTTTGATTACAATGTTATGTTTTTCTATCATTTTTTTCACATTTCTTGAATTAAAAAAAATATTTTTATGAACTATATTATCAAAGAGTTAGGTTCACATAGAGTATAATTGAATAAAGAATATTCAAACAAATTTTCAGAATGATTCGTCAATAACTCTTTGAGCAGAATGCCCACCAGTTGAAAAAAAGTTGTTTCGAGAAAAAGGCATTTGGAAAAAAATGCTGCAAATGTTTTCGAATCCACAGAGTCATTTTATGTGCTCATAGCATCGGAACGAAATTGGAATTTGGCAACATATTCATGAATAGTTTTACTATCATTTTATGGCATTGAAAAAAAAAAATGGATTTTTTGACCTGCCTAAACTGATATTTCCCCTTAAGAAAAAAGTATCTAAAAAAAAAATCTAAAACATACAATGCTGTTCAATTTATAAAACTGAGAGAATGAAGAACAATAAATGATATAAAAAAGGGATCAGAAGTGGTGTTTTCTTTCTAAGAGCAAAACATGACTTTTAAAATGTGAAACTGTAACTTTGTCTGAATAACAAACATAATTAACTTGAGTGTTACTGCTGTAGTATTTTAACTAAGGTCAGGAATATTATTAGAAACAAGTTTCCTTGGATAGATGTTTTAATGCTTCAATCCAAATCTGGCTGACATGATTTTCTCTAGCCATAGCGCAATAACTTTGTAAGTGACATAAACTGATTAACCTATTCAAAAATTAAACTTTTTTGACACTGAACTACTTGTCTCAGTTTAGTAAGTTGCTTAGACAAAATTATCTCTTTGACCTGTGACAAATTTTTTTCGCATCTTTTGTCAAATGTGTCAGATTAAGAACTTCTTACAAAAGCAAAATAATTTTAAAATGAGAAATTTAGAACTATTTTAAATAAAGTAGAGTTTGGGGTTTTATTCTAGTTTACTACATTTGTATTTAGTTCACTGGCATGTATGTAGTCCTGAACACTATGAGCATTGTACTCCCTCTCCTTGTTTGTTTTTCTTATTATTATTTTGATTTTCTTTCAACTGCAAAAAGTGATTAAATACACCAGAAGTTTATGTGAGTTACTGGCAAAAATAAAACAATAACTTTCATCGAAAGCTTTGTCTGTGTTTTAAAATTATTTTGTAGTATAAAAACATTTAATTATGCAAAGACTAAAAACTACACAGTAAGAGCACTTTAACAATTGCTTTCTGTGCTAAAAGAGTATGCACTCTTTTTTATGATTTACTCAACTGCTCTATCTCTTAACTCTCATTAAACTGTGGGTTGTAATTTACACATAAAATTCTGTTATTAATCAAAAAACTTATTTTTTTGCATAAGATGAGAATTCTTTAGAACTTCTAAGTGAGTATTAGAGAGTAGTTATAAACTTTTTTTAGCACAAATTTAAAAGTTTTGTCAAATTCTAAATCTTCATGGTCATTGGTGGAGATTTCTTTATCACAGGCAATCAGAAAAATATCAATGATTTTTATTTTTATCTGTTGTCCTTGTATGTATTTGTTAACAAATAAAATTCTTGCACTTGTTTTTAATGTACAATGAGGCTTTTCTGGCAACAAAAGATTTCCAATATTCTCTGCTGATTCTTTTTCCACAACTAAATATTAATTTTCTGCAAGCAGACACAGGATCGATAAAGACACTATTTTATTTTAAATTTTAATCAAGACTTTTAATGTTATTTTTGTTCTGATCGGGATAAGAAATTCAGTCAAAACAGTAAATTGGTGCCAACCTAATAGCACAACATGTAATTTAAAATGTTGTGACGATGCCAAATCGTAAGAATGGGGTCGTTGCCAAAAATTTAAAAGTATTTTTTTTCTGAAAGAGCATGCTTAAAAATATAGGACCATTTTTTAAATAATTTGTTTAAGTTTAATATTTTTAAAAATATACTTAAATTGGTATGCTTTCATTGTTTATACTTCTGCCGATGACAATATGATGATATGTCATTCAGTGTTGCCATTCACAGAACATAATATTTAATTTGCATTTTTACTGACGTGTATTGGCAACGATATGGTTGATAGCAAGCGTAGAGCACAATTTTAATTCGCTTCTTGATTATCATAACGTGGAAATGTGGTACAAAGATGCGCTAAAGTGCATCATTTGTGATGTCATCAAGACCACACCTTCTTTGAAAAATCAGACTGGTTAAAAAATTAATTAAAAAATATCTGTTGGGAAAATGAAAGTCTTTTCTGGGTCTGTTTTAGTTTTTTGCTTATTCTATTGATTTCAGTGAAAAAAAGTACTACAAAAGACTGAAGGAAACACCCCATTCAGAATATATGAAAAATCCAAGCATTAGAAAGTATTGTATTGATGGCACATTAGGGTGGTCACAAGGTACATGTGGAAAAACTTTTTTCAACTAATCTTTCGTGGCACCCCCCCCCCTAAAATGTGCCAATAGACTAGAAAATATGATTTGCAAGGTTTCAAGTCATTTCGATGATATTAACACTTGCCGCAAAGTGGCTTAAGTTACGAAAAATAGCAATTTTTACCAAAAAATTGTAGTTTTTCACACGTAAAACCAAAATTATTCTTTCTAGAAACTTCATTCTGGTCTCTTTTATAGGGAATTTTATTTTCTTTAAGTCTAATTTCATCTAAATTCTTGTAAAAATTTATTAAACGTTATTCAGGATTTTTCAAGACAGGTCGTAGCTAATATCCTCAAAATCGCATAAAAAGAACGAATCATTATAATATAAATTGTATTGCTTCTTTCAGTTTATGGTTGTAACCCCCTTACAATGCTAAGCTATCAGAGCAGAAACAGCAATATTATTAGAAATATTTGCAGTGAAATCCCGTTACAACGAATACCGATACAACAAAATATTTGTTTCAACGAAAGGAATTTTCAGATCCGATTCGATTTCCATTACATTGCTTGAATTTCATTAATACTCAAACCTCGTTACAACGAAGAAAATTTCTGGTAATTTGAAGTTTGTTGTAACAGGATTTCACTGTACTATAGTTATGTCTTTAAAACTCAAAGCCAAAACAAACAACTGCATATAAAACTTATGAAAGTAGCTGTAGAGGCTGTAAGTATGGAACGTTGTTTTTCCTCCTTGGTGTTCAGTGCTAAACACTAGCTTAAAAATCCCAGTCTTGTAAGGGTTTTCAACCCCCCAGAGAAAGGAAAAACTACGATTCCCAGGATAGTGACCTGTGTTCTTAGGCGAGGACTTGTTAGGGCTTTCGTTAAAATGACAGTCATTTTATGGCTCCTTTCTGCAATACAAACCTGCGTTTTATAAGTACAGTTTGTTACAGAAAAAGTTTTTGTATTTAGCTTGTTGCTACCACATCTTAGAAGTTGGTTTGAAAGGAGTCTTGATTTGCAAAGTAGGTACGTTCACTAGTCATCAACCAGATATTTTTCAAGAATTTCAGGATGAATAATATAAATAAGAAGAAATTCAAAGCAAGTTTTGAAGATTAAAAACAAAATAAGCAATCAAGGTGAAATTCCAAGCTTTCTTTTTGAGAAATAAAAACAGTAGCAGCTTAGGGATGCCTATAAGAAGTTCATTCCACTTTGCTTAACTTATTTAGGGAGTCTTTTTCCAAATAATGTTACTTTTCGAGTACCTGGCGCTATTTTTCACACAAGATGGATGGCAAAGCCCATATGACGTAGTGAAAAGCAAAGGAATGTAAGTGGACTTTTTAAAGTTCCTTATAAAATGTATTTAAAGTGCAGATTCTAGGTAGACTTTTATTGAACTGTTTTTCTAAATCATGCTATATAACAGCCCCTACCAGAGCTACTAGTACCATCTCTTGTCCCGAAGCAGAGGAGATGTTCCCCTTATTTGTAATGATTATCGCGAAAATTTTAATTTTGGCAACCACATTCCTTTGCTTCTCACTGCCTCATATACTCTTTAAAAATATATCTTCTCAGGGATGAGCTTTCCTTAATCGATTTAAAGATAAAAGGTATTGAAGATATTTCATTGTTTATCAACAATATTTACGGAAAAGTACGATTTATTGTCTGCAATCCAGCTTTGGCCTCCAACCAAGATCTACAGTTAGTAAAATCTTTGGTTCAATACAATAGTATTTATGAAGATGATGTAGGCACAGAACTACCTAAAATAATTAACCATTTGTGGTCTCTGAACTCAGACAAGGTTGCATTTCACTTTTTTGATGATACTCTAGGGACAAAAAAAAAAGATCAAAACAAAGAAGGCTGCAAAATTAAAATTCGAAGTAGGAGATAATGAAGATGATTGTGATGATAGGGATACAAAAGTGCAGCTCAATCTGAAAGAAGCTTAGTTTATTGGACAAAGAAGTAGATTTTTTTATTTCTCCTCAAACTTTTTAAGATGTACAATTTTTTAAAGAGATTCGAAATCGATACAAAATTTTTAAATACTGATCTTGATGAATAGTGTGGAAACCAATATGATATTAAAGCTAAAAAGATAGTAAACAGTTTAAGAGTTGTCGATGGCACAGCTGAAACAGGTGTAAAACTAATTTCTAACTAACGACAGTTTCTATTACAAGTTATGTCCGAATGCAGGCACATTTTTCCATTCATCAAAATCTATCATAATCGAAGCTATTGCCACTTTAACTTCTCAATGAAAAGTAATAACGTAATGACGTATAATTTAACAGTGTAATCAATAAAATGCATTCGATTTTTTCTTTCCTTTTTTGTAATATTAACACTGCTTTATCTTCTGAACTACTTAGTTCCTTTATTTTAAATCAGCAATTTGTTGCATTTAATTTTTAAAGTACTTCCAAATGAAGCCTTTTTAATGGATAAATTACAATTAACAAAGAGCAAATAAATGTAATTGAATATTGTAATGCTTTTAGGTACTTGAATGAAAATTCCTTATTGATGATATCTTCCAAGACCTGACCTGAAAAATGCTAAATACCATTCTATAAATTTTGTTTAAAAAATGGATATGATAACTCATCACGAGAATAAAATTTCCTATAATATGAGAACAGAACGAAATTTCTAGGATGAAAAGTTTTGGTTTTAAAGAAGAAAAACTACGATTTTTTGCTAAAAATCACTGTTTTTTGTAACTTTAGCCTCTTTGCGGCACGTGTTAATATTATCGGATTGAGCTGAAACTTTGCAAATCATGTTTTCTAGTCCATTGGCACATTTTAGGGGGGTGCCGCCGAAGAAATTCGAAAATCGATTTTTTGTGACCACCCTAATGGCACATACTATAGTTGGGGCAAACCAAACCTGGCAGCATTATGAAGGATACACAGATCCTAATCACAGCATTAAAATGTTGCCAGGTTAGATTTGCACCAACTGTAGTTTCTAGTGACTTTGTCTAAGTTCTCCCCTACAATTTAAACCCCCTATAGTTTTCAATTAATGGTTTGGTTAATCAATTATTAATGATAGATAGGTGGATTATTTAGCATGGAAATGAATAAAGAAAACAATAAATTTCATAATTACCAAATTTGGCAAAATGTATTCGGGAAATATGTTGCTGTCACTAAAAATAAATAACAATAGTTTAAACAACAAACACAAATCCAAATCTTTAAGTCATTTTTTTTTTTAAATTATGGTTATGATTTAAAATAATGAAACACATAAATTATTTCTAAATATTACCTTCTTGGAATACTCTTTATAAGACTTAAACATTCAGTTAAAGTTTGAACAACAGCTACACGAACTTTTGCATATTTATCCTTGGCGAGAAACACCTAAAAATCAAAATCATTTACTGCATAATAATTTGAAAATGGTATTGCAAGTACTGAAATTTATAAATAAGGTGAAAATTATGACAGGTAAAATCTAACTAATTGAACATTGGAAGCAATGATTCAGTTTAACTAGGAATCAGTGGTGAAGTCAAGATTTGATTCTGGAACATTCCAAAGCTTTACGTAAAAATTTGTATTGAATCTAGCAATTTTATGAGACAAATCTAGACATTTCCTTAATTCTAAGCGTTCATGCTTTGAGTAACTTAGATATATCTATGAGTTTTTTAAAAATGATTATTGAAAAGTAATTTGGTAACTTAAAATCCTACAGAACTAAAGCCTCTTTTTTTCTTTTATGCATCAAGCAAAAGTGCAAGTACTTTCTTTTTTACAGAAAGCAAAAATACTTAGTACATTCTGAAATTCATTAAAAATTTGAAAATAATTTTGCTTTAGATTGCCCCTAGTTTTCCAAGCTTCAGAAACAAAATTTAAACTCATAATTACGATACATTTTCTCATAAGTATAGAAATGCAATTATTTACATTTTTGCAAATGGTTTTGCTTTAGTCATATGAGTTTTGTAAACAACAATTCACAATAACAATAATAGTACCAAGTAGTAATGCATCACGGAAGTGGGGGAGGAGGGGGGATAAAACTATATTTTGATTACTGTTGAATAATAAACCATTCCATATCAGTCAAAAACTTAATTTAAAAAATATTCGCAATAGAGTGGGGAAAATGAACTGGGTTAAACTTGCTTTGGTATGATAATATTTTGTAACTACAGTAAACTCTGTATTATCTACGGCCTTTTACACTTTCAAATTTTTTCTTCCTTTTTAGTGATGATTATTTTAATTTTGATAAATGCACACATTTTAACTGCAAGTGCCAAAATCTATTTTGAGCAATCACGATTGCTTATTGTTCTCATTTGACTGTTTTTGGCGTGCTATGATTTTATTCCCCCCCCCCCTCCCTCTGCCAGCACCACCCATCGACACGCCTCACGATGCTGCTCCTATAGCGAAATCCGTCTCCAGGTGGTGTCCATATCTTACATGAATACATACACACACGCATGCCTACACACTCACACACATATACCCACACGAATACATACACACACGCATGCCTACACACTCACACACATATACCCACACACACACACATACACACATACTCATGCCTGCACACAGACACAAACACACGCCTACACACAAACACACACATACCCACACACACATGCCTGTACACACGCAAAAAAACACGTGATTGCGAAAAACATAATTTGAATTCAAGATGTCAAAATTCAAATTTTTTTTAAAATACATTTCTATTTCTTTCTTCCCCCTGCCTTCCAATGATATCAAACGTCCGAAAGTGACTGTAATCTGACTAGTTAAAACCTGAACCTGATTTTCAGGTCAGCACAAACGACTGCTTTAGATATACACTTTGTATGACTTTTAGATCAACCCACTTACCAAGTTTTACATCTACACTATTTATGAGCGTAAACCAGTGTCTGGACCATTCTTGAAAAAATTCACCACCATTTCCCTTTGTGTTTTTGGTGTGATCTAGTTTCACGTGTTGCAGGTAATCTGGTTGCACGATTTGCTCACGTATGTGTGTAATTCGTTTGCAACAATGAGCGATCCATTTTTAGTTGCTACATGCAACTTTTACATACACTGTTATTTCTAGTTACAGTTTAAATGTTTATGAGTTTTATTTATAGTGTTAAGCTATTGTGCATACACTAGCATCGTTTTTACCTAGTATGTGGATTATCTGCAAATAAGTCTATCCGTGATTGCCATGTCACTTTATTCCACGGATAATCAAGAGTTTACTGTACACTACAAATGATAATTTTGAAAAACAGTTATTTTTCTACATTAAAAAAAACAAGCAAACAAACACACACACACACACACACACACACAAAAAAAAAAACAAGTATATAATTTTTTTCCCCTTACCCTGTAAGTAAAGGACCTTTTAGAACAAAAAAAGTGAAATGTTAAATGTTGAATTTTGTCCAAACATACACATTTTTAGTTATTTTTAAATTTTATTGTTTTGTTTAACAATAAAATTTAGATTTCAGAATTCAGAAAGAATAAACTTTACTTAAGTTAAAGAAACACTTTAATACATCAAGTTTTATTTTTAAGGGGAGTAATATATATTTTACTCAAGATATAAAATTTTGCACAAAAATTTATGAAATCAAGAACAAAATGAGAGAAATACCAAATAAGGAAGTAATCGGTCCAGAATGATCTCAGGGCTGAGATAATTAGCCATTGTCCTAAGAACTTCTAGAGCATTGAGCTTTGCAGAACAATGCTTTAATGCACGTAATGAGGATGTTAACAAAGGCACTATCAGAACTAAACCTTCACTGACAACATTTTCTTTATTGTTAGAAGATCCATTTACACTAGTTTGTTTCTCGTATGCAGTTATAACTTCAATAATCTTGTTTATATCCTTTTTTAACCTGTAAACAATTCAAATAATTTTTAATAAATAGCACATGTTAATTGCAAGATTAACAATTTTAAGTACATACAATAATAAACTATAACTCAGGGATTCTTAAATTTTAATTTAGTTATTCTACATCAATATTACTTTCGAACTAATTCGTAACATGGATATTTTCCTTTTTTGAAACCATAATTCCTTTTTTTTAATGTAAACATTTTTACATCTGATAACTGATAATTATTTAAAAAAAAGAGAGAGAACAACTTTAGAATTATGATGAAATATTCTTCCAATATATAAGAAGGAAAGTGACATAAGAAATCTAAATTAAGACCAAAACATAATATTCGTTATTTTATATAGGCATGAGTTTACCTATTTCTCCATGTAAGCTATGAAACCATACAAGATACCAACAACTTCACACAAGTGCTGCAGCTTGAAACCGAGGAAGTGTAATCATTCATTTATTAAATGATGGCCTGAAATTAATCAAAATTTAACATTCTATATTGCAAGCAAACACAAGGCTGCCTGCTTTGTCTAGTGGTCAGAAGTCTGGCTGCTACAGGAAGGACCGGGTTCAAATCCCGGTTTGGGCATGCACGTACTTTCTCTCTCTTGTCCTTCTTTGTGTGAATGTGTTGCTGTGCTATGAATGGTTGCTTACCTAATAAACAGGTCCTTATGGCATATGTGTACCATAGAAGTCGGACTTCACACCAAATTACAGTACACTTGGAAAAGTGAAACAGCTCACCCCAAATGTCAGCCTAGCTGGCACAGGACAGCAACAACAAGCAAACACCTAACAGCTCTGTTACTGCAACATCCAGTCTAGAGACTTTAGTTCTATCCTGATTTTGGAATCATCAGTCTAACTGTCAGAAGCTGCAGCAAATAACTTCACATAGAAGATGATTATACATATATTTTCACATTAGTAGCTAAAAATATTCCAGCATTACAGACGTCGGGAAACCTAGAACAGTTCCACCTCAAAAAAGGAGGGATAAAAACTTCAGAACTCCAAATAGGCCAAAAATAAATATGATGAAAACCCTTTGCCATCTTGTGGTCACTTGTCAGAAAAGCTAACATTGCTAAAGCAGATATATGACTGGATGTAGGCAAAGTAGAACATAATTGTCACTGAAATTGTTTCTTAGTTTGAAAAACTTTAATGGAGAAAAGGAACTTTTTCTGGTGTGCGTGTTATTATTCCGAGCACTATGAAGGCAAGGTAACTTCAGAGATGAATGAATGAAAAATATCTATGCAAACCAATTAAGGATATACAGTGAAATTCTGCTACAAAGAAGGCAAATACAACAAAATATCCATTTTTGTGAATTAGTTTATCAGTTTTGATTTAATCGCAATTACATTCCCAGAATTCCATTACAATGAAATTCCTGTTATAAAAAACAAACTTCATGGTCCCTTAAAGATCGTTACAACACGATTTCACTTGGTTATAGTGATACTGTATGCAGTGAAAACTTTTGTAACATCAAAAAAAGTCTGTCCCTTCATTTACCCATAAGCAGAAATGAGGATTGACAAATAAAATTTAAGATTATATCATGATTTGAGTCATAATGGTGCAAATCTATTCACTACTTCTTTTTAGATTTTTTTTCTCTCGCTTAAATGTGGTTTTGTTTACTGCCAAGCTGCAAATTTGCAACTGATGGGTAAATCAAATTCTACAGCATTAAGAGGAAATACCATAAAATATGATGAAATTTCTTTGTTTGAAAAAGATAGTTAACTAATAAATATACCTATATATTTTCTCATCAGTTGATTTGGGATTAGAAGCAAACTTATTCATATAATCACTCAGAAAAACATAAAAGTACTCCGGAAATGCTCTATCCCGCTGCAATTCCAAGTATTCTGAGGCATTCAAACGAGCAGCCGGATCTTTTTGCATCATGCTCTGCACTAGTTTCTATTTAGAAGAGAAATAAACTAAATCAATGAATTGAGAAGCTTATTATAATCCCTAAAGAGATCAATAATTTTCAAACATTTTCATTCCATTGTGCTACACAAATTATTTTGTCTATTTTCACAAGTTAACCCATTTCAAATCAAGCATAGAAATTTCAGAAAATGTGGTGTTATATTCGTAAAGGCATGCTTTTTTATGACATTTGTTTAATTTTTATTTGTTTACAGAATTTGTAACATTTATCCATTAGAAAAATCTGATTTATCTCAAATGGATTACAGTAGTATCAAAAATCTGAGGTAATTGTGGTCCCTCGGATTACTGAAAACTTGGATTATCCGGAAAATCCTTACATGCTGAATTTTGGATGCCAGAAGGAGGAGAATCTTTTACTCCCTTGTACAAAAAAGGGAGTATTGCCTTCATGAAAAATTTATCACTGAAAGTTAAACATGTATTTCACTTTTAATTGCTTCTAAACATATTTTGACATTTTTCTTCCATGATGGCTGTACGAACTTATGTGAACAAATTTGTAGGCAACCAAACATGCATTTTGACATGCCCGAATTCATTTCCATGAGTTTTCTCATACCCTTTCTATATATGTGCTTGCGAGCGTACGTATGTATCTCGCATAACACAAAAATGATTAGTTGTAGAAGGTTTAAATTTCGGTAAATACAAGTAGTGCAGCATCAAGTCGTGAACCTTCTTTTTAGACTGCAATTGGAATTCCAATAGGAAAGTTTACATGTTTCTTTTGGCAATCACGTTAATTTTATGCATAAAGTTATTATCTCCCAGGCAGGGGCGGCAAATAGGGGGTGCGAGAGGGGGCGGTTGCACCCCCAAATTTTTCACTAAGAATAATATAAAATGGTAAAATTCAATTCAGATAACTTAGAAAATCATTTGCCTGAATTTTCAGAACAGAAAAAACTGATGGAGGATAAGTGTTTGCCTTAACTAAAGAAGTAATCTCTTCATATGGGTTAAATATTTCAAAATTGAGTAATCTATGTTATGATGAAGCATCTTGTATGAGATACCCGTACAGTGTAGAGTCTGTGCAATTTTTACACGTAAATTCCATGTCATTTTACATAATTTTTTTATGCTCATATTGTAACTTAATGTTCAGCTAGTAAGTGTTCATTGACGCCATGTACTAGAAACACATTTTAGCAACTCGGTGTATCATATGCTTTCATGGGAACTTTTTGTAAAGATATGCTATTTTTGAAAAACATCTCACATCAAAAAATACTTTCACATCAACAAATGTATCTTGAGGCATTTTACTTGACAATCTCTGAGTGACACAACATGGTCTTTAAGAGTTATAAAAGCCCCCTGGAAGAATTACTGGAAAGCGACCTTTTCATTGATAAAAAATTTGATGTCATTTTAATATGTATGCATTTGTCAGAATTTTTTGTTTACTTTATTTATACTGCGGAGCGTTTTTTTGATAAATGCTACACTCTATCATAAAACTTTTAATTCGCTACTCTTAATTCTTGGATTGACAATTGAAACTCTTAGTAATTTTCGCATTAATGCATACTTGAACCAGGTGTGGAACTTTGTGACAGAACTTTTCGTAACAGTTTTTAATGTATGCCAATGTGGAAGAGGTGACAAAACCCAGATGAAGTTTTAGTCAAAATATTAAATCAATATTTTGAATAAACTGATCAATTCCGTTTCTCAAGAAATTGAGACAGGATTTAATGAGATATATTTATTATTGGTCTTAACTTCAATATTATGTACGTCGGTTATAGAAAGCGAAAAAGAAAAGATTACACTTATAAGTAATAGCATGAGGGAAGAAGAATTGTTTTGTGAATTGTGATTATACTTTTTAATGACACAAAATAAATACTAGCCTATTTAAAAAGCTTTCTTGGTTATTTTAAAGAGAGGAATCTAAAGGAAATGTGCTTTTTTGACATAACTTTCTTGCTTCCATTGTTTTTTGACTGTTTCAATCAGGTCAGTCATTTGAAAGATGACTTCCATGATTAAATTGAAAAACCGATGTAAATAAAGCACAAATTTACACGAAAATACAGCATATAGCTATTTCAAGGCTACAATAATGGAGCCTCTTCATTGGTGTAAAAAACTACGCACACAACCAGAAAGTTGTAGGAGAACTGAACGTCAACCAATTTTGATTTTCGTGTCTCAGGAAGTTAGAGAATTGCCTTCGAAGCGCAATGAGGCAAAGCAAGACCTTCCTCTTTAGCTATACTGGCAATAAATTAAGTCATTGGATATTGATTAACTATAGTTACAAAATTTTCTGTTCTTCCTGACCCCAAAAATAGCAGTTAAAACTTTACTAAAAAATAAAAACTAGTACCGAGATATTTTTGTGAGATAATTTATAACAAAATAAATTTAAAGCTTCGGTCGAAAAAATTTTAATTGTTCTTTACAAACCTAATTATTCTTAACATTAAAACCATTTAATTATCAGTTCTTGTTAAACAATATGTATTTTATACCGTTCTGAGGAAATTCATGTTCAAGAAACTCGACCCCCCAAACGAAATGCTGAAATGCCGCCCCTGCTCCCAGGCATCTCTTGATGCATATTTTGAGTCGATGAATATTTTGTGCCACAGGGAGCGTTGTTGACAGCAACCTCTCAATGTATTTTTTTTAATGATTTGCTGTATGTAGTTAAATAAGTTTAACAGTAACCAAAGATTTCTCTTTCCAGATTTTAATGAAAACAAATTTTTAACAACTAAAAAATGTAACTGAAAATGTAAAGTAGGCACCTTAAATTAAGCAGAACCTTGAACTTTCAAAACTCTACTGTAACTGTAAATTTCAAAAAAGTAGAATTTGGCAATAACTGTTTCAAGTTAAATAACAGAATTAAAAAAAAAAATACAAAGCACTTTTCATAATACACTCAAGAGGCTAAAATAACCTTTCTGGGTCAGAAAGGACAATTTAAGCATTCCTGTAGTTTTTGAAAATTCCAAAAAAATGACACCACAAACGAAGAAAAGTGCGGCTTAAGTTAAGAAGAGGATTTATCATTATCTAGCTTTCAATCATAACTTTGAGTGTTCAAACATGCATATTTTTCTTATTGGGAAAGTTTGGTTTGAAATGACTAGACAGGGTTCATACTCTATTTGGATGGAAAAATTCCATGACTTTTCCAAGACTTTTTCATGACTTCAATGAAAATTTTCATGACCTCGTTGAAAAGAATAGCACTATTTAATCTCAAACTTGATAATTTTTGGAAATGAGCATTAGCAAAACGTCTACATGAATGCCACAGCCTCATTGAAGCACTTACTCGTAATGGAAAAAATATAAGTGTATGCTTAAAAAACTAAACTATTCTTATTTGTCTTCATCATATAAATTTAAGTAAAGTAAAAATGCAGTGAAACGAATATGATGATGCTTAAATGACTGATATTTTATTTATAAATAGGCAGAATGAGTCATCACTAAGTTTCAATAAATTTGCTTCAAAAGTTGCCTTTTAGTGTCAACAGTGCATTTAATCATCCACGTTACTTGGCAGTATTTTGGTTCTTTAAAGTAAAGCCACATAGTTTAGTTTTTTATGTTTCTAAATCAGATCTTTTCTGAAAAAACAATTTAGTAATGAATCAATCTTCTGATTCAAAAGTATACTTGTTTTGTTTACGTATTTGCACTTTTTCAAATGCATATAAACTAATTAGGTGCAGAAATTTCAGAACATGTTTGATTCCTGACTTGAACGTAGCAGTGGGTCGCATGTATTAGATTTGCAGGCCGTATGTTGGGCACTACTGTTTTATATTATTAAAATTTCTCTTTTTCTGTATTCTATTGCCTGACTAAAGATCTTTATTTTCTAAAACCTTCAATAAATGAAGATAAACTCTGATAAAATTAATAATAAAGTTCTTACGAGTGATGGAATCGAACTCGGATGCAATTGAATTGCTTTTTTTTTGAGTGGGCGTGTCAAAACTAAGAACATGAAATTTCGCTACTACAGAATATGAAACATAAGTGTCGAAAATAACATTTAATTCAAGATAAGTGATGTCCAAGCAGTAAAATCACATCGCAAAAAAAGGCAAGCAGCTGCGACAGAAGTGGATCAAATGAGATTTCAAGATTCAGATTTGATATTGGGATTGTTCAATTTTCCACTTTTACCAGCTTTTATGTGCTATACTGCTAAATCACTCAAGATTTCTAATGCTCCTTTAGTTACTGTTACTTTCTTTTTATCCAGGACATTTTTCCATGACTTGAAATAAATCTCCATGACTTTCAATGAAAATTTCAATTTTCCATGACTTTTCCAGGTCTGAAATTCGCTTATTTTTTTTCCATGACTTTCCAGGATTTCCATGACCCGTACGAACCCTGCTAGAACCGCATTTTTCTTCGTTTGTGGTGTCTTTTTTTGGAATTTTCGAAAACTACAGAAATTTTCAAATTGTCCTTTCTGACCCAGAAAAGTTATTTTGTCCTTTTGAGTGCATTATGAAAAGTGCTTGGTATTTTTAAAAAAAATATGTTATTTTATTGTTTTTTGTGTAAACATATTTCAGAAATAGAATAATTTTACCCTCACGAAACTTCACCTTTATTTTTTCATATAAATGCTCGGCACTGCAAGGGAAAAAACCTATATTCGTGTCTAAAACTTTAAGCAGTTGGCACTAAAATTCAATCCTTGTTCCTCTCTAGGATTTATGATTGCTAATTTCATGCTTGCTTCAGAGAAGCCTTGATTTAAAATTTTCATTATGATTGCTTTTAAGATTACATTTGCAAGACAACAAAATTTGTAACAATGGGTTTTGTATTTAAACATTTAATGAGGAAATTACATGAAATTTGCTATTTCCCATCCAACTGAAATAATAATTTTATTTCAGAATTTTAATTTTTCAGCATTAAGTTGTACCTTAAGATTAAGCAAATCATTTAGTAAAATCTCGAAGTCTCTAAGTGATCTAGTTGCTGAAATATAAGCAAAACCAAGCCTCAGATTACTCCGTGACAAACAGGCCAAGTATAATTAAAGTGCTTAAAAACTGGCACAGTTTGAAAATTTCTCTACAGAAAGAGTTTTCTTCAATTGAATTACTATTAGTTTATAGATGTTTTCAAAACTCTTAAAAGTAGCATGAAAATAAAATTAGTGAAAAATATATATCACAGTGTTAATTAAAAAACATTTAATCATTTTTTCAATAAATCAACATGTTTTTCCACTAAAATGGATAGCTGCTAACTGCTTAGAGAAATTTCAAAAAGGAAAACAGCTGCTTCTTACAAAACTAAAACACTGAACATAGATGTATGTATTTATGCTTCACTACATGTACAGCATATTTGTTTTACAAACTGGTAACTACACATGAACAAGGAAACAAGTTAGATACAGGGTAACCTCATTAATACACAATTCATGGGACCATGATAATCATTTTATGTTAACCAGATTTCATCTCATCTGATAAATTATTAAGTGATTGTTAACTAATGGGACCAAACAACTATTTCATGTAAAGCGATATTGCCCTTAATGAAGTTGTATTAACCCTAGAGAAGTCGCGCTTCGGTCGATTCCCTGCCCATTGTCAGATATTTCGCTCTGTCACACCACCCCTTATTCCAATAATGGGGCCCATCTGTAGCTGAAGGTCAGACTCTCCCCAGCCCCCACACTTAGTTCTGAGAATTTTCTTCGGTATTTCAAGGTTGCATAGCTTTTGGAAATGTATGTTGGTCATTTAGACCAATAGCGCGCCATCCTAGTCAGGTGTCATTTTCTCCCTGGCACTTCCTCTCTTCTGCTTTCGTCTCACAGATCGCTATGGCGGGGAAAAGACTGAAGCGCGAGAACTAGCGTAACAAAAGGAAACGCGACTTCTCTAAGGTTAATCAGGTTCCACTGTACAGCAATATTGTTGACGTTAACATTATAAATAAATCAGTAAAAATAACCTTGATATTTGAATCCTCAATTTTTTCTAAAACTTTTTCAGGATCGTATTCATTACTCCTGTATTGTAGCAACTGTGAGAAATCAAACGGAGAACTGCCTTCAGTGAACAATTCAGTTAAAGCACACCTAAAATTAAATATATATATTAAACTCCCATGCTGCACAGGAACTTGAAACTAATAAATTATACTTAAAAATAGCAAGTTGAAAACACTAATTACCCAAGAGAAAATATATCCATTGCAGCAGTTAAATCACCAGTTTTTATTTCATCTGCATGAATGATTAAGGAGGGTGATGCTGGAGCAATAGAGCTACCGCTAGATGATGTTGTTGAAATAGCTGTAGGGTATGTAGTGGATGAACTCATAGTTTTGATAAATCTTTCTGGAGCAATATAGCATGTTCTCCTCCTAGATGTATCAAAAAAGTAAGAAAAGTCTGCTGGATTGTCCTACCAAAAAAAAAAATATATATATATATATATATAAATAAAACACATCATATTTATAAATATCATCATGCATGCAAGTAGTGCCCATACATGGCTAAACTGAGACTAAAGAGAGAAGAGAACTAGAAATTAAGAGAGTTATGGTTCTTGAATGATAGATACCTGAGGGAAATACATGAATTTTTTTCTCATGCTCAGTATAATAACAATAGATGTGACTTTGATTGAAATTTTCCTCTTAAAACTCATTTAAATACCAATTTCCAAGCTTAGAAGCCTTTTTAGTCATAAAAAGATAAAATAATACAAAATGAAAAGAGATCAGTTGCTTGAGAAATAAATTTGTCATTTGAACTGTTTTTACTAGATTAGAAGCTGTCCAAAAATGAGACAGTGAGAAGCAAAGGGATGCAAGTGGACATTTTAAAGTTTTGAGTAAAATTCTTTTAAAGTTCTGGTCCTAGGTAGGCTTTCATTGAAAAGTATTTCTAAATCATGCTGCATGGCAGCATTTACCAGGGCTACTAGTACTATCTCTTGCCCCAAGACAGAGGAGAGGTTAATCTACCATTTGTACTGGTTATCTCCAAATTTTTTATTTTGGCACTTTCATCCCTTTGCTTTTCAATGTTTTAAAATGTCACACTGTTTTCAAGATATTTACACCCCCCCCCCCCTTTATCACAACGTATCACACTTCACCTTATCCCTCCCAGTGTAAAGATATATTACACAAATATACTGTTACATAAAATGCTTTTTCTTGAACCAAAATGTGTGAAGTTGCACTTTTTGTAACGGTCTCTCTTCCTCTTATCGAACAGTTACCATTTTACAAACCCCCTCTCCTTCAAAGTGTAACAATCTTCTAATAAAAATAAATAAGGTAAACAAACCAATAGTTGCCAGTGCTTAATAGTGCTTTAGTAGTGGCCATTTCAAGGTTTATATTTGAAATAATAGGACTCCAGGTTTCCCAATGGATTTAAACGTTACCTCCAGCACGTTTGACGCACTTTCGAATCCATTGGAAACCTATTTTTTCAAACATAAACCTTGAAGCGGCCACTACTAGTGTGTTTACCTTAAACCATGGAAAATTCTTAATGATGTTAGGAGAAAATCCCATTGGAAAAATGACAGGGATGACCAGGAAGTCTCATGGTTATCTTTATAACCAATCCATGGTGACTGTATGGATCAACACATCTCTTACACTCACTTTTTTTATTTTAGCAAAAGGTACGTGTAACATGTGAAAAACAAAAAAATAAAATTTCAAGGATGATTAGCAGCTAAACTATGAGGTTTTCATAAAATTTCAATCACGAACAATAAAAATTCCACGGCAAAATAATAAAAAGCAAAAAGGTAAGGCAGTTACAACTTTATTCATTCTTTTTTTCTCCAAGTAGGTAAAAGGTTTAGCATCTGAAAACAGTAGCTAACTGATATAAAAATAAGCATTAATTTTTTAACTGACAAAGACAGATACACACCTCAGCCAAATTAGTGGGTTTAAAACTTGCAAAATCAGTAAGAAGAACCCAATTCCAACTCGTAATCATAATATTTTCTAATTTAATATCACCATGATATACCTAAAACAAAAAAAAAAAACACTTGATTTAAAATTCATTGAAAGTTTTTCAAATTTCTATTATTTAATGATAGATAATTTTAATGAAAGTTGTACAAAATTATATTTAAAATTAAGAATTCATGTAAACAAATAAGAGTTAAAAACTAAAGAATATTTTTTTTTGTTCAAAAAGTTTAAGATATAAGTCACTTAACAAATAGAAAAATAAATATATATTTATATATTTGTAAAACGTACACAAAATGAAGCACAATACCATCAAAGACAAACCAATTCCAAGAACATTACTAATATTTTTTAATTTCCGCAAATGCAAAACAGAATTAAAAAGTCAAACTATATGTTAAACTAAAACTCATAAAGAACAGTAAATTCAAAGAACAATTTTTTGAAACATTTATTTTTAATTTCGCTTTCACATTAACTGCTTTCTTCAGTGCTTAAAGACAAAATTATGAAAAAGAAAAAAAAAACAGTTGTCTTCCTTCATGGTACCTTATTTTATACTATTATTTTGGTAACATCGCACATCCTTGCCTCAGAGCAACAGTAAGGCATCTAATCACAGGAATAACAGTAAGTTTTCCTACTGTTCTTGTTCTGAGGCGACAACATGCTGCCTACCACTTCTAGTTCTTCCGTTGTGCACTGTTACAAATCAGAAGAATAAACTTCCTCAGATGTTTGAAATAACTTCTAAATTTATTTCTTGAATAAAATTTCTCCAGCAAGCTCACAAGTAGAACAATATTTTTCTTGACATAAATGTTCAGGTAAAAGTTCATACAGATATAAATTTTCAGGTTTCAAATTCATATAAAAATGTAAATGAAATTAATCAATTTTTATCCTTAACATTTATTCTCAGTTTGTTAAAAAAGCTTGAAAGGTATAAATAGTACAGTAATACATGAAAAGAAAATATATTGGTAAGTGAAAAAGCAATAAATAATTAATAAATAATAGAAATGACAGAAACATAAATGGACTGTGTGAAAATCTGCCAGACTCAAAGTTAAGGAATCAAAATTAAAAAGAAAAAAATAAGGATAAGGTATAAACGGTTTGCAAAATAAGAATGTTACAAATATTTAATAAATGATAGGAAACATTTTTACATTACCCCAAGTTTATGGCAACGGTTTAAGCATTGCAGGAGTTGAAATACAATCCACCGCTTTTCAATACTGTTCAAAAATGGCCTTGTGCTTATCCTATCATATAAATTATCTTTAACATACTGACGAACTAATATACCTGCTTTATCAGTGAGCTGAAAAGGACATAAAAATCAACTTCAGTAAACAGGAAAAGTACCTTTAAAAAGTGCTGGATATCATTCTGGATACATTAATAGAAATGTTATACGTATACTGAAAAACTAAAATGATTGAAATAACAATAAAATTCAGGATGCAATTTATCATTTAACTTTTTGAAATTTGAAATTATTAAAGAATACAGAACTCTGCTTAAAACTGTTTAATTTTATGATTTCAATAAAAATAAAAAT
This sequence comes from Uloborus diversus, assembly GCF_026930045.1. Lineage (NCBI taxonomy): Eukaryota > Metazoa > Arthropoda > Arachnida > Araneae > Uloboridae > Uloborus > Uloborus diversus. The sequence goes on along the minus strand of NC_072732.1, from coordinate 111,046,188 downwards.
AATTTTTTTCCTTTGCATCTTAAGAAAGCATAGTAAACATTAAAAATGTGAAAAATTCACTTCCTATAATGGATCTAAAGAGATTGCAATTTTCAAAATGTATAAAATGGCATAAGAATTAATTGTAGTAAAGTTATCTTAAAATTAAATTTTAAAGGTCTATGGTAAACAAATTATTAATACAGTCAAACCTCCGTATATCAAACTTCCACATATCAAAATTTTCTATATATCGAAATCCCAACAAATTAATATGTTCATTACATACAAAAATTGTTTCTGTATATCGAAAAAAATCTCTCTATATGGAATTCTTTTCGAGACACTTGTAGATTTTTTTTCCACTTTAGACTATTTGTCTCAAGAAAAATGAAGGTTAGGGGAGAAAATTATGTTCACTAAAGGTTGCTACGAAACTCATAAGGAATTTGGGATTGAGGGGTGTGTAGATAGGCTATTGTTTTGTTCTGGAGTTCTTAAATTCCTACAAGTTTATTTCAACTTTTAGTTGTAACCAGTAACATTGTAAAATCAGTTTCAAGTTATCCCTTTTGTCTGTTGATTATCATTCCTAGTCTGTTTAGCTGCAATAAAAAACATCCAAGTAAATTGATTTTTTATTTTTCTCTTGATTACATTGTCAAAACGAAAATCCCCTTATGCTGTGGATCAAGTTGAATTGCTGAAAATGTAGATGTATCAGCGAATGTAATTTCTGTTATTTTTTTAATTATCAACAGCCGTTTAATCGGATGCTTGTACAAATTAGAAATTGGGTTCATACACGAAAATTAGCTTTAATTTTAATGTTTTAGGAGATTTTTAGGATAAAATAAGATTGTTTGGTACAGATGTGATATACCCCCCCCCCCCCCCCCCATTTGGCGACATTCGATTTTTTTGCACAAAATTAAAATATTTTTCTCGCCAATGAGGCGATAATTTTTTATGCATGACATCCCTGGCCAAACTAACCTGTGTTTAGCTACCCGAAGGCAATCTTACAGATCTGTTCAAACTTGTTTACTTGGGTTGTTTGGGTTTCACGCAGGAGAGATACGTGGTGTTGTTTCGTGCAATATACCTTACAGGAATGCTTATTTTGTGTTAGTTTAAATTCAGTAGTTGTGTTTTGAAGTAAAAACATTAGAAAATGCCAAATTCTTCAAATTTGAAGGTTAATTAAAAGTTAACTCCAACGTGGTGTGTATCTGTAACGTGCCATTGTCATATGATGTATTGTTTTAGACTGAGTGTGAATATTTATACCATATAAAAAGGTAAGTTCTTTATTTTAGAATTCAAAAAAAACCTCTCACTTCCAAAATTCTTTGTTTTTACAAATCCTTGAGGGGTTCTTGTAGTTTTTAACTTTATTTTTACTGTATGTAAATTAATTTTACAGAAATAGTACGGTTATTTTGTTCTAAAAGTTAATTCTTATCGATGCCACGAATTATTTAGACATTAACGTGCCTCCTTTCGGTACTGAATTTTATGTTAAAAATTGAAAGTTCTTTCGGTTGTACTCTTAAAAATGCTGAATTTTATTAATAAATCTGCACAATAATGGTGCATATTTCACACTTAAAACTGTGTCATTATTGTACACTGAACGGAAGGAGCCACCCTTGGGTGTACATACACATGAATATGCATAATATACATAAATATACATAATTGTGACCATACTCCGACTGTAATGTATATTAACAGTCGGAGGGATAACGGACCGAGCGGAGCGAGGTCCTGGCGAGCCAGAGGTCTCATAGTACTTTCGTAATGAGACCGAGGCAGTGCCGGCGAGCCGAGATCTCATTACGAAAGTACTATGAGACCGAGGGCTCGTATCCCGGAGAAATGATGAAAAAAAAATTAATGCATTAATTTTGACTTGTAATTAATACAATAATTTATTTCATTGTATTTTAATATGTTTACAAAAAACCCCGGCCCTGTACATTTTTGAAGCATATATTCGTGATATTTTTTGTTGTGTTTTTATGTTGTTTTTATATATATTGTGTTCTGAAGTGCTTTGATCATGTTTTTTTATCTGATTTTTTCCTGTTGGCGCTAAAAAAGCATCGCTAAGAACGATGTATGACATATGTCGTCATACATCGTTTTCTTGGCGCCAACAGGAAAAAGTCGCCAAGGGTGGGGTATATCACATCAGTTCCGATTGTTTCTATACATCGAAATTTCTATATATGAAATTTTTTTCCGGTAATTTGCTACTTTAATATATGGAGGTCCGATTGTATTTGTTGGCACAATTGAAGAAAAAATATAAATAAGTTAGAGATTCAGCATTTAATTTTTTGACATTTTGACACTCATAACAAAACACAGAACTTCATTTCATTACAGTGAATTTTGGGTTTAAATAATAAAATACATTTTTGCCAATTGACAAAGCGAGTAAAATTCCGTTTTCATATTGGATGCAAATAAAAGAATTCATTTAAGCAAAGTAATTGTTGAATTGAATTTTAACAGGGCTACATGGTGAATATTATTAATATATTTGCTGAAAATTTGGAGAGAGGAAGAAAAAGAGGTGGCAGCATAATTCACAATACAGTATTAACACATGAAAAAATACTGACATTCCAGTATAATACCGGAGCAAACACCATTGCTTTATGTTGTATTAATTAGTGTATGTACTGTGCATAGAATATTAAAAAAAAAAATCTTAACTAAAAAAAATATCAACTAATTAAAACTATTCACCATAGAATGACATTTGTATTTAAATTTAAGCGGCAGGTAACAGGCTAAATTTATATTGTTTTTGACTCTAACAATTTCACATACGTCACAATCATACCCAGTCTAAAAGTTCATTGTTTGTCTTGATAGGAAAAATTTTCCTCATTGCCACTGAAGTTTGATATATGGATAATTAGTTACTTTCTAACTATTTTAAACACAAGCAAAAACAAAGAAGTAAAACAACAATAAACAAGCAACTATTAACATACTTACTATTGATTTTTGGAAGGGCACAGTATTAGGAACATTTTTCAACAAATTCTTTATTTCTACAATGAGCAAAAAATTAGGTGAACAAATGGTTGAGTTTATAAACATTGACAATAATTGATAAACAAGTATCGAAAAACTATTTTACCATCCAATCGATCCCGGTGTGCCTTCAAAGGCAAAGAAGGATCCCGAATAGCAAACACTTTTACTACAGTAAGACCTTCTCTAGAAAATTGAAAGAGAAAATATTAAGGACAGACATCTAGCATTTCATACAATTTCTAGAAAACAAAAAAAAAAAAAAAAAAAATGTCAAACATTTATACTATGTTCTTAATTTAAAAACAGCATCTTTAAAAACATAATTGCTTAAAAAAATTTCATGAGCAGCAAAATACTAATTAATATCATTATTATTTTTAAAAAATCTTCATTAAAATATTTGAATTTTAAACTTTTTTTTTAATGCAGTCAAACTTGCTTATAACCAGTGTAAAGGGACCATGATATTTGCTTGTTATAACTGAGTGCTCATAAAAAGCGAGTTTGTCATAAAATATATCATAGTTGTTTTTTTCTGGTCTTTTCAATCACTGTTAAGTCCCAAAGAAGCTGGTTACTTTGCTTTGAACTATCTTAATATCTCTTTCTTATGCCATTGTTTTTGAGGAATATACATGTAATTTAAATATGTTTATTTACTCCAGAAATTAAAAAAAGTACTGCCATCGCTTGTTCTCAGGATTTATGATTCATCACAAACTTTGGTTGACTTTGGAATGTTAAAGAAAATTTACGAAAAAAGGATAAGCTGAGCTGGTATTGAATAGAAATTTTACGAATCACAAAAATATTGCTCGCTTTAAGCGGCAAAGCATGTTATGGTCCCATAGACTAAATATTGTACCAAGCAAGCATTTCTGATTTCCTTGCTAAATCTGGGTTCTCGTTAGATCAAGACTCGTTATAAGAGAGTTCGACTGTACATAACATAGACAGTTTTTTGTAACGTTCGGGGAAAGAGCGGGTTGGGGTTTGCCCTTGATTTTTTACAAAATGAAAGTTTCTTTTAGCATTTTATTTGTTGACACTAGGGGGTCAAAGCACTATGCGAAAATTTTCTGAAGTCAAAGTTTTAAAATGGAGCGAATTGGGCAGGAAATACCGCAGGACACCATCCGGGAGCTGTATCGGTCTATGCCACGCCGTGCTTTAGCTTGTATCCAGGCTAGAAGCGGGTAAACTGTAACTCTGACATAAATTATTTAATTGTTTGGAGATTTAAATCATTTACTATTCTGTACATTGTCTTCCTAAACACCAATTTTTGTCTTAATTGGACAACTCCTTCTTGGTGCATCGATTTTTTTTTGTTATAGAGTGTATTTAGCTTGACATGTCTGGAGTCAATATTATAAAGCAGTTAAATACAGTTTAGGGCAAAAATCAGGAATAAAACAAAAATGCACTTTTTTAAAACTATTTTTCTTGAAAGAGACTTCTTTTACTAAAAACTGCTGACAAGAAGGATATTCGAACATCAGATACAAGCAGAACACACAGTAATGAATGTGATAGAAAAAAAACCTACTATACATAAAAGTATCAAAAATGAATTGAGTTTTTTAAATTTTGTGCAAAATGTAAACAGCTGCAAAAATTTGGTAACTTAATTTTGTATTACTTACTTATGTTTTGCTCGTGCAACTTTGAAAAACCTGGTACTTCCCAAACTATACAGAGAAAAGTACAGTAAGTTTTCATTCATACTTTTACATATATGGATATGCTATAACTTGAAAGCGAAAGAATATAAATTAAATCGTTTTTGCATAAACTGAAAGTTTTTAGGGATGTTGATACATTTTTTGGAACTAGTTGATTTCATTTCTATTTATTATAGAAACCAAATGTTCCATTAATATTCCATTAGCATTCATATGCTTAAATTTCTGATTTCATTGCTAAAGCAAATCAATATAGCAAATAGCTAGATTAGTTTATGTTTATTTGTAATCTTGCATTAGCTGATAATTAATTTGTATCCTTATAAACGATTGGATTATTATTATTATGGTAGCAGGTTATGTCAAAAATCAAGAATCTTGCATTTAACAAATACAAACCCAAGTTGCTCAAAATATCATTATGAATCAAAATGTATTTAAGTTATTTTCGGCTATCTTAGCTCTGCAGTAACTGGTAAACATTTTCATGAAAACTGAAATTGAGGAATCAGAATAAACACTGCCAGATCATTTTTATTTTTGTCTTTAAATGAAAAAGGTTAGGTACTTATTTTGCAAGAGTGAATTAGCAGTTGATTGACTTCATACATTTATGAACACTAATTATTATAGTTTTTTCCTGGTTAACAGTTTCATATTTTAAAATGAGTTAGTCAGTAGTGAGGTTAATGGGCATGTTATAACACTTAAGAGAAATTAAAAAGCAGCAAAACTTAAATTTAACACCTGAGCATTTTCTCTCACATTAAAATTACTTTGAATATGATATTAGTAACTAACAGTTTGAATTGATTTTGTACCATGCAGGGTTCATACTCAACTTAGAAAATTAAAAGTAAGGAGTTTTTAAGGAGTTTGGCAGGAGTTCCTTTTATTTTTTAAGAACTAGTTTTTTGTTTAAAGATGCATGTTTTAAAACAAATTTCAGAAAAATTATGTAGAACTCTTTTATTATATTTATTTTGCTTTCATACAATACATTGAATGCTTAAACATACTAAATTTATAGCAAAATATGCATTTACTGCTTCTTAGACTTGAGCCGATTCGGAATCAAATTCAAATGAGGGGGTGGGGGGTGGGGGAGAGATAACCATTAAAACATATTGTCTTTAGGAATTGAATAAAAACAATTAAAATTGATTGAAAATTGGTATTTTCTCAAAAACAAAACATGTACTAACAATTTCCTAACCAAAAACAGACTTTAAAACATAAAACAATTGTTAAAATAAGAGCTATAATAAACCAACTGAAAGTAGTAGAGGCTAAAATAACTTCCAACTATCAAAACAATTTAAATATTTACAGGATACAAAAGGACTAACTTCAAACACAACAAACAATTTTTGGCGAAGCTTGTGTTTGATTTTGGCATATTTATAAAACATAAGTTTACTCATATAAGAAGATTCTTTCCCATTTTTGTCACTTGGTACTTAAAAATAGGTCTCAATCACATGTTTTTCCCCGAGCTTGTTTATGGTTTAATTTTGTTCCTCTGGTATCCCCTAACTCGCTAAGGCTACTATAGAAATATTTTTACGATTAACTACAGAAAAACATAATTTTTAGAAAAATTATAATATATCTAGGCTAATATATAAAAGACTAATGAACTAGATAAAAAATATAAAGTCAATCTTACTCTCATAATTGGTATCAATAGCCCAAACATTAATGTATGATGAAAAATTAAAGCTTTTTAGTTCAAATCCAAAAACAAAAATATACTTACTTCTGATCATATGAAAAGTCTTGAAGATCTGCCAAATAATATTCCACAGGAAATATTTGAGACGGTGCAATACCAGTTAATTGATTTCCCATTCTCACTGTAGTTTCGAAAATCTACCTAACACAAAGAAAAAAGGAAATGAAAGCATTATGCATGCAAAATTGTACTGATGAATGTAAAGCAAAATTGTTAAAACCTGAAAATATAAACAATATTTATTAGATAAATTATTGAGTATTTCTTAATGTATAGCACCTTTGTACTCTAATAATACAAGCATAGCAGAACAACAACAACAACAAAAAAACATCTTTATATTTTAAGAGACATTACTCTTGTGTATAGCTATAATTACATGTTAATAATCAGATTCTTTCATAAACCAATGGAACGGAATCAATACAGAAAAAGCCGATTATTTTTTTAGTTGATGTAAACAAAAACAAGCGACCGCCCAGAATAGATTTGTCTAATTTAAGATGTGTCATGACTATACTATTTGGGACTGATTAACAAAAAAAGAAAGGTGGTTCAAAGCTGACTTTCATTATGTATGCATTATTTTTACAATAAAAAAACAAATACTTTGAGGGATGGCATCCCCCTCTCCCCCAAAAACAGCACTAGATGGCACAAAAGGTGCTATGCTAAATTGATAATAGTGTTTTCACTTGATTGCGTAACATATTATGCAAATTTAATTTGTAACCAACTGGTACAATGGAACTAAATATTACCATGAAGAACATTACAAGTACTGCTAATTATTCCTATTCAAAAGCTGCTCCCAGACCAGTCATTTTAAATTTTTCCAGGGGGGAGCGGGCATCTTCATCCCCAGATGAAGGGTATATGCTCAATGCAAATTTTATCAGAAAACAACAAAAACTATGTGAACTTTTTTGTAAAGTTTTTAGTTTTTTAAACCGCTGTTGGCTAATGGATATAATAAAACATTGAACTTAGGTGCAGAACAACCATGGGAACAAAGCTGTTTTTGTGACCAAAAGCTCTGGGGGTCTTAAGTTCTCAAGCATGCTCGTGGCACTCATTTTGTCGACCAACAGAAGGCACGGAAGGCTGAGTGAAAAGTGAGAAAAAGTGCAACCCAGGAATCGAACTCAGGTCTGGTACGTGAAAGCGCAAAACAATTGCCACAAAGCAACTGGTCTTCAAGAGATATAATACAAGAACAAAAACTGAGTGACAGTAACGAATAATATCTTCCTGGTTTGCTTATTTCAAGCAACTGAAAGGAGTGTTCTGCAAAGTGTTTTTTTTTTTTTTTAGACTCCTTTTGAAAATAAGATTTCTTTCATGCAAGGGCAGATCAAGGGCCATGGTGGCCTGATCGGGAGGGCGTCGGATTGTAATTAAAGGTTCCGAGTTCAATCCCAGCCAATCAAAGATCCTCCATGTTCATTAATGGTGACTGGGCATGGGCGCCCATATGCAAAAGTGTAGGGGGGGGGGCTCAGATATTTTAACAATGGTATAGCATGATATTTTCCCCATGAAAACCAATTTCAGGACAGATTAAAGTCATTAAAATTGGACATTTTTAATAACTTATTCATTAATGGCTGGCGAAGAAATATTTTTACATTTTTGCAAAGAAAAAAGTACTTAAAGCAAGGAAGTTCTAATTTCTAAGGGGGTGGGGGCTCGAGCCCCCCTTGCCAAGTGAAACAATACCTATGGGGGTTCTGGACTAAGGATTGCTATGGTGATGGCCTGGATCAAAAAATCAGAGCTGCCTTTAAGGTCCCATCCAACCAGTTAAAACACAAATAGTGGTAGGTAAGGAGGATCCTGGAGTATAAAGTGTGAAGTGCCAGATATAGGATGAGTCCTTGCCCCAATGGCTGTTTATTAAACGTGGCAAAGCCACCCCATTTCAGTTTTTTTTTTCCATTGAAAGTCAAATAAAAACTTGAACAAATGTGGGTAAGAGACAGTTTTACTTTTGCCTCAATTTAGAAAAGATGGAAGATCAGTCATTGGTTTTATTTGCGTAGTAAAATTATGTAAAAAATTTCTCTATTATAGCTAGGACCATTAACTGGGAATGACATAAAAATGTAAAGGTCAAGAAATGTTTTTGTAAACACTTCTGACAGCTAAACATTGCTTAAAAACTAATCATTGCTCATCATTCATTAAAACTAATAGTAGACAGAAAAGAGCGACTATTATTTCAATACAGAACATACAGGAAAAAAAATCAAGATGACACTGTATACACATTTCAAATGGTGTATAGTGAGCTACAGAAAATATAACAGGGAAAACCTTAGTGGAATAATTAAACACAAATATCACTTTCTCTCCTTCTCAACAAAATAATTTAAGGAAACAGAAAACTGATTCAGCGGCATTCACTCGGCAACCAAAAGTACAGAAGGGTGAATCAGAACATAATTTAGCTTTTATTTGTTAAGATTTAGCTTCCAATAGAGTTAATAAAAACAAGTAATGATCTGGGGGGAGGGAAAAAGGAACACAACAGGTAGTTACTATTAAAAAAAATTTTAAGTTTCAATACAAATGAATAAATGAATGACTTGTCAAAATTTCAAATACAATTTTGCACTCATCAATAAAGATTAAAATTCATCATAAGAAAAATATATTTGAATTGAGAACTCTACAGAATCAAAACGAATTTAATTCCTCGTGTCATTCATTAAATGTATTGTGTCATCGAAATGAGGAGGGTCTTAGTTTAGGTGTGCGTTAACTTTTTTTTTAACTTCTAAGTTAACCGGTGCTGATGGTATCGTTTAGCTGTTCTATCAAGAGCACGACAACCTCCGTGATACCCGAAAACTCAATCCCAATGTGTGAGACGTTTGGAGAAATTTCTTTACATGGTTGGGAAGTTTCATTCCGAATCACCCCATCACTCGATTCCTCGTATCTATAAACTTTTTAATAAAAATATTATAAAAAATCTTTTAGTTCATACAAGAAACAACCAGGCTCCAGAGTTTAAAGTTTTTATATTACCTAGAGAAATCAGTTTATGTGTGTTTGAAATTCATTGTAAAAGGAACAAAAGTAACAATATATTTCTTTCTAGAATTTACATTGAAAATCAAACACCTACAAATCAACGTAAGATTATTTACCACTCAAAATTAACTTCATTACAGCTCATCCCTACAGCTTCCAACTAATGTTTACCAACTTTTCCCGAATGTTTGATCTCTCGCGGTTACAGTACAAGTTAAAGTGCAAGTGAGGCATGGAGTGACACAAATCATTTAACAAGTTCACAGTCAATCACGTGATATCAAGTAAAAAAATTTAAAAAAAAGCTTCTACCGGATGTTTTTTCAACCAAAAGCTCCCTATTTGCATTAAAAATGACGTTCCCTGCAACCTCGAAACACGTGTATGCAGTGAACTGCCAATTTTGTGTGTCTAGTTAGCTATACCATGCATTATTTTTTTTTAATAGACTTATAATAAAACAAACCATCAAATAAGACTAAAAGTTGCATTAAAATAAAAAGTAGTTCGCCAAAAGATAGAATTAAAAAGAAAATTGTCCGCCAAACAAAAAAAAAGCTACATGAAAACCGTAAATGATTCTTTTGAAATAAATCGCCAAGTAAATTTAAAAAATCTTAAAGCAGTTTCTTCAGTGTCGGAAACTTTCGTTTCTTAGACTTATAGACGTAGCAACAGCAACTACTTTTTAAAATACTACAACAGGTTTCGTTACCTAAAACTTTCTTTTATATACTATAGAATGAAATTAGTTCAAAGACTGTTGGCTAAGGAAAATAATCAAAATTATACTCATTGAGTGATAACATTGTCAATTGACAAGTTTTTACTCTTTTGTATGAACATTTCAAAAATACTTACCCAAGTGGGTAAGGTAGCAACTTTTGAATACCTAATGCTGTAACTATACAAAACTACATTTCTTACATCTGTTATAAGGGTAAACTAGCCCTATCTTTCGGTATTTTTTTTTTTTTTTAATCTAATGATGCTAGCAATTCAAAGATAATTATCTATCGATAGTCAGTTTTTCTTGAGCCGAAATCTCACTTGAAACTTTAATTTACTATAATGTAACAGGTAACACAGAATCACATTTTTTTGTCATCATTATGTACTTGTACTTATAGGTAAAACATCAATAAGATGATACAGATTACTTATGTGTATAATCATTCACAATGCTGCAAAGCTGAAATAGAGCCATAAAGACACATTTACAGTCTGCTGCAACCACAACGGATTCAAAGTTGACTTATGTTATTATGTTCAAGCTAATTAGCAATTTTTTCCCAAATCTAGCATCCAATGGTTCACTTCGTATAGGTTCAGGGCAAAAATAACGTTTTTTTGCTATCCTTTGGAAACTAAAAAGTAATTTACTTTACGAAGTTGGACAACACATTTATGAACCAAAAAAAAATTTCGTTAGACTAAAAAGAAATTTTAAAGGTAAACTAGCCGAGCTGAGCTTACGTATGAAATGTACTGTTGCCATGGGCGTCGCTGGCTCTTCGTTATTGGGGGGAGGGGGGAGGGGACCATTGATGGAATGCAGAGCAATCACCGAGAGGTTATACTTACTCCCCCCCCCCCCCCCGTTTTTTTGAAAACGGGAACTTGAATTCAGAGATGTAAAAAGAAACGGGAAGCCTTCCATCTCAAAAAAAGAATGAAGCAATGAATATAAGTAAGAATTAAATAAACACATGCGTGCTAAAAAGTAAAAAAACAAAAAAAAAAGTTCATAAAGGCTCAAATTTGCAGGAAACAGCAAGCACGTGTTTCGGGGTTACGAGATGAGGAACCCTTTCCCAAGTAGCATTGAATCTTGGCGCAATATTGTACTTGGTTGGCTGAATGTTGGCGTACGATTTACACCCAATATTGGCTGAAGCTCGTAGGGGATACATTTTAACAATATCGGCCAATATTGCTATTGCAATCTTGAGCCATTATTGCATGCCGATCTAATGCCAATATTGGCCTTACGTTGGCTAAATAGTGGCTCACAATATTGGCTGAAGCACGGAGGGGATACATTTTGACAATATTGGCCAATATTGCAATTACGCTCTTGAGCCATTATTGCATGCCGATTTTAAACCAATATTGGTTAAATAGTGGCTTCCATTATTGTTATTGTTATTATACACTGCTGTCTACATAAAATGCGACATCAAGAAGGTGCAGTCAGAATGATACAAACTTTTACACTTGATGGCAACATTGATTACAAAATGAAAATAAAATGAACATTTATTACTGGAAAAATCCCAAATGAATGGAGGTTTAAGTACCCTGTTGAATCAACTCTAGCTTGAATGTACAACACGATACAGTCGAACATTGAGGTATACTAGTCTCATATGATGTATTAGGTCAATTCCTATCAGTTAATGTAAAGCACTACTAATTCAATCAAACTCATAGATTGTTCAATTTACCGTCAAGTCATTCCAGATATGCTCAATTTGTGACAAATCATGACATCACGCAGGTCAGAAAAGGTGATGATGTGGGAGAGGACCCCCTGCTGTGTGTGACGGTGCATTGCCCTACTGAACACGAGTCTCAACACATGACAAAAATATACCATTAGGTTGTGATAGTGCAGCGAATCAATGTTAGAGGTAATCCTGTCCCACACACAATATAGCACCCCATAGCATCACTACAGCTGTCGATGTGGTGTGCTCCTAAAAAGCAGGCTTTATTAGGGTCGCATACACTTGGAGTAGGTTCGAGTTCAAATCGATTTGTTAGCAACCGAATGGTTCCTGATTGCTCTCATAGCGATGAATCCAGATCGAATTTAGCAAAAATAACATTTTTGTAAGGTTATGGAGAACACGTTGTGAACTACCAAATAATGCTTTTGCTTTTCAGCGGCATACCCCACTCACAGCTGGGATGCCTTTATGGGTTGCAATCATGTACAAAACATAGTCACTTCTAATATTGATCCACAGCACTATGACAGGTCACCCTGCGGTCCCCATGACACCAAACTGCATTAATATCATTATTCAGTCACATGTGTTGGCACTCATGGCGGGGCTCCCAGGAAGACACTGCTTGATCACACACAGCAAGGGTCAAGATTCCAAGGGTGTGAGGGGATTTCCACTTTCTATGTCCAGTGTGTCACCCTGCTTTGTCACAAATTGAGCATATCTGGGATCACTTGAGATGGTAAATTGCGTAGGCTATGAGCTTGATGGAATTAGGTGCACATTTCTAGTACCTGTGTAGTAGGATATCCTACAAGACTGATATGCTTCAATGTTTGACTGTATTACCTCGTACATTCACGCAATAGGTAGCTCGACAGGAGACTTAAACCTCCATTCATTTGGGATTTTTCCAGTAATAAATGATCAATTTGTTGTCATTTTGTAATCACTTTCTGATAGTAAGGTTGCCATCACGTGTATAAAATTTCATTTCACTCTGACTACTATCCTTCTTGGTGTTGCATTTCGTGTGGCCAGCAGTGTAGGTAGCTGTTACAGTTTAACCAGGACTGAAATTGTTAGGATTCCAACAATTTCAACAAAAAGGAAGAAGGAATTAAAAGTCGCTTTCCTGGAAGCTTCGACCACGTAAACACTGAAGATGACTGCCGCAGATGCAGTTGAAACGTTTGTGGTAACAACACTCAGACCACAGCAGAACAGCCCAGAATCTCACAACATCATCAATTTAATTCATATTAAAAGTGCCTAGTTGTTAAATGTTGGTCAGAAAAAAAAGAGAATTTCTTATGACTGTGCACCAATTAATGTATATTTTATTTTTGAATCATATAACTGTAAAAATAGCTAACAGAAGAAAAATGAAACAGTCAATGCTAACTCCATAAAAATTGATGAAAATGTAAAATGAAATATAATAAAAAGAAAACTTAATTTTAATTCTACATATTGTAATAATAACATAAGAAAATAAAGAGTGATTTGAGGAAGCATTTACTATTCTAAAGATTTTAATTTGTGCTAATTAAAAATATCGGGTATTTCCGAATTCTGCTCAAAACTTACTAACATTGCTAAATATTAGTTACAAAAGTTCCTGAGCAGAATTCAGATTAGAGTTAATTCTCCCTCGACGAACAAATAGAAAATTTGTACACATTTGGTTTCATTGCAATTCTACGGTTGCACAGAAAGTAAATGTAATTGAAGTACAGTGCAAAAGTTGCTCAAAATCTTTGCTTGATCGTTTTCATTGTCATTCAAATTAATAATAAACTTTTAAATTTGAAATAACTGATTAGTAAAGTTATTTTGCAATATTGAACAATTAATGGTAGGAATTTTTATTCCTATTTAAAAAAATTAAATATGAACATCATTTTTAAGTACCTTTTTCTTTGACCCGGATAGTTCAGAAATAGCAACTTAATTTTGCAAGAATTTACTCCTTCAGTAAAATGTTTTACCATGTTTATGTAAATAAAGTAAGTAGATCTTTAAAATTTCTTTATCAAATACTCCAGCATATGTCTAATATTTTCACATAAACAAAAAGTATTCAATAATGAACTAACAATTATTGTCAAAGAAAAGTAATAAGATCTATTTCACAAAATTGGCATTCATTATAATAAATGTAACAACAAACTACACTCAAACCTAGTTTTGCGTGGTGGATAGGGACCGCATAGAAAAATTCACTCAAAACTTCACTATTAGCTACAAAAAAATGCTTTCGTAACAGTCTCACTTGAAAATAACCCAAAACTTGCGAAAAAACTGTAGGAATTTCTTTAAAACAAATTCAAGACACTTTTCACTCCAGAGTTCCCTGTACCTACCACTTTTTGTGGCTTAACCAGTTAGATGGGACCATGAAGACAGCTCTGCTTTTACAACTACTTTGAATCTCGCCAACCATTTAAATCCGCTTTTAAAATATACATCAGAGAACGATTCATCACTTAAAAATACTACCGAGCACTTGTTTTATAGACAAAATAGTCAATTGAGTCACAATTTGATTGAAATTTTCATGTACCACAAAGAAAAAGGAATCGCACACAAACAGGTTTGAGTGTACTGCAAACAAAGTTGTTAAGTTTTTATTTTTAAAATGGATGTAATGTAGGTGACAATGAACACTGAATAATTTGAAAATCATTTATTATTGATGCAAATATACGTTGCACTTATTGCAGTGAAATTATGGACAAGCAGTCAGTCTAGTACATATGTTTGAAAACTAAAACACATAAAAAAATACTTCCACTTACCATAATGAAAGGAAAATTTAAAAAGTTGAAAATGTTTATTAAACCCTTGGCATTTTGGCTTAACTTCTGACATCACTTTTTAGCTCTGTATTGTCTTAGTTTTTATAAAAAAATAAAAACATTTATTTTTATTTCTAAACAAATAAAAAATATTCCATACATAATGCAAAAAGAACTTACGGCTTACTTTACATGTTTTTCCCCTCACCTTTAAATTTCCAAAATCTTCAACATTATTAAATTTTAATCTACTTTTAATAGACGAAAGAGTATGAACACTTAATTTTTTTGTGCAAAAGAGATGAAGAGAAACAATTTATAAGGTTGAAAAGGAACATTCATTAGAACAGTTTGTTACAGGCAACGGTATAAATAGAATTATTTGTAAAGCAAATGGACGGTGTTGGACGTAGAATTTGCAACAACATTTATCAATAAAAGTTCAGATTTTCTAGATGACTGAGTCATTTTTTTTGCTCAATACTTATGCATGTAGAAAACAATTAAAAAACTACGAAATTTCTAGAGAAAAGTTCTAACTTGAAATATGAAAAACGTCATGGTGTTGAACGTTTATTCAAGAGATTCTTGACATGTCATTAGAAAATAAGGGTTTGGCACAAAAAAATTCAACACTGGTGTAAAATCATAGTTAATCAAAGCATCTAGGTTTTATTCGATTTCGGATAAATTTCTTGAATTACTTTATCAGATAGAACTTCAATTATTTCCGTAACAATGGTTGACGCTTAATAGTTTACACTACCTTTACTGCCATTTAATCGTACATGCTCAGCTGAAAATAGACCATGGAACTTAATTCTCATTCCGTAATGAGCCAAAAGTCTTATGATCATCAAAACGCAAATCCGTGTAGAGAAATGAACTTGGTAGCATAAAATTAGTCCGTAAAATCTTCTTTCAGATTTTGCATTCAGACTTCTAAAAGTTTACTAGATTATTGTCAATAAGTTTAGGTGTTATAGAGGCACTGTGAAAAGGAATGCAGTTTTCCAGTAGAAATTTGAATTTTCACGGAAAGTTTGTCTCATGATACATTCTCACTTTAGAATCATGAAAATAAAACTCCTGGAATCTTTATATATTGATCCAGTGTTTTCAAAGTCAAATATGATCCAGAATTTACTCCAGTTTCAAATGTTAGTTCAGAATTCTCAATGTTTGACGTAATTTAGAATGTCACTGTTCGATTATGATTTCGAGTTTTTAAAACACAATGTCGATCCAAAATTTTCACTGCTTCACATCGTTTCAGCAATTTCTTCAATGTTGGATATCTATCCAGAATTTTATTCAGTATTTAATATTTCTTCAAAAAATGTTTTGCCTTATTTCATTACTTTTATTTTGGAAGACAAAGTTCATCACTGCAAAAGAAAGCTTTCTCATTGAGTTGCTCCAATAACGCTTTTCTCTTTCGCTTTTTAAAATTTTAGAGTGGATTAGACATAGTTAAAAAAATTCACTGATGAAAATGATAAAATATCATTTAAGAAATGAAGGCAACAATAAAATTTTGAGGAAAATATCTCCGATATTCGGACAAAAGCATTTACCATGTGCAGCGGCGAGGAAGAGCAACAAAACACAAAATGTGCAGAGCAGACAAAGTTGAAGTTTCTTTTTCGCCGGTTTTTTTAAAAATTACAAAAGCGTTTAAACTAAACTCAAATAGCTCCAATTTTTGAGGACTCTCTCTACGTTTCAAAATTTGTCTTAGCCTTAAAACAGTTTGTGGAGTTTCAGGTAATCAGACTCAGTGTTTAATTGCTCACTTAGGAAAATGCATCATTTTTCAGATTTGTTTCAAAATCGGTTTGAACATCAAAGAGCCATCTTCGCCCAATATTGACTTTCCATAATTCGACCAATTTTTCGCCAATATTGTCTCACAGCCTAAATACAATAATGGTTGCGCATTGTTAAGCCAATATTGGGACAAGATTGTGTGCCAATCTAAGTACAATATTGTTAATGCAATAAGACGCCAATATTGGCACAAGATTATATGCCAATCTAAGAACAATATTGTTAATACAATGGGAAGCCAATATTGGCTTAATATTGCAAAAATCGTGCCAATATTGGCCAAGACATTGCCAACGTGAACAATCTCACGCCAATATTGAGTCAAGATAAAATGCTACTTGGGTTTCTATCATCTTATGGATAGCTCAATTTTATCGGTTGTATTTGTTCATCAACATGATTTCTGTATATTATAATTACTGTGAAATTTATCAGCATTAAGCTTTAAAAAAATGTTTTAACAATGAAAATCGATAGAAACGGATTTTTGCGAATTTCGCAGGAACAGTATTAATGAAAGAGAGTTTTTCTTTAAAAAAATTAATAAAGTTACTCTTACTTAAAATACACCTCCAGCTCAGTTATTCCATCCGAGGACTGCAGTTTCGTGCTTTTTAGCACTCATCAGCCCGGAATAGGAATCACATGAGCTGGAGGCGAAAAACCTCTTAAGGGAGCCAAGAGAGCCAAACAAACTGGTAGCTAATGCAAGAATTAGCAAACCAGTAACCAGATGAGCGACCGCAGCAATGCTGCGGTTCAACTCAAAGAGTGATGGCATGTCAAGGTATTTTGTAGTCAGTTACCGCCCTAAGCCAGGGCTAAGGCAGAACTACTTAAAATACACCACCAGCTCAGTTATTCCATCCGAGGACTGCAGTTTCGTGCTTTTTAGGAACTCATGTGCCTTAGCCCTGGCTTAGGGCGATAACTTACTGCAAAATACCATGCCTTATTGCCATCAATCTTTGAGTTGAACCGCACCATTGCTGCGGTCGCTCATCTGGTTTTTGCTAATTCTTGCATTCTACCAGTTTGTTTGGCTCTCTTGGCTCCCTTAAGAGGTTTTTCGCTTCCAGCTCATATGATTCCTATTCCGGGCTGATGAGGGCTAAAAAGCACGAAACTGCAGACCTCGGATGGAATAACTGACCTGGTGGTGTATTTTAAGTATTTTTGCCTTAGCCCTGGCTTAGGGCGGCAACTTACTACAAAATCTACTCTTGTTGAGGAAAATTTTTTTTTTTTGAAAATCCTCACAAGCGAAATTTATTATGAAGGTAATTTTTTTTGTTTTTAATTTGATGTTCCCTTTCGAGAACGTTGGTGTTCAAAAAATTAAAAATACGGCCGAAAACCGTCTCAAATAAGCGTATTCTTAAGGTTTCAGTAAGATAAAGGAAAATAAATAGTTAGTCTCTAAATGAGAATCTAATCCCGTTAAAAGCAAAGCAAACAAACATAGGTGAAATCTTTTCCCCTGTGGATAAAATATTTGAGCTCATCAAGAAAAAATACTAATGAACGAGCAATAAAATAGCAATATTTTCACTTTTTATTTTCATGGAAGAATAGCTCGACTCATTTCATAAGCAGCAGTTTCAAATTTCCAAAAACCCTACTTTGATAGATAACGGACTCCCCCCCCCCCCTCCCCTGGTATTTTGTAGTGCAAAATACCAGGCATTGCCCTAAAATGCAAGGAAACAACTGAACATCTAACACAAAATCGAACATCCATTTGATCACGATCGTAAATATATTGTTACAAACTCTGTAAATAGTAATTATTTTTGTGATTAATTTGTCGCAATCCAGCTAAATTTGGCGTTTATTAAATTATCTTTTATCTAAAATTATTGTAGCAACGTAACCTGTAAATAGTTTCTTGTAATGAATATACAGCCCCCGTACATTCGGCCGAAGTATACGGTCTCCTCATTTCTGAATGATAAAATTTGTGAATGGAAAGAAATAAAATAACGGTCTACGATTTTCGGGGATCTTGTGGAATATTTGAGAGTTCTCTTTCGATGTCTGTAAATAGCGTCTCGCATGATAAAAAGTCAGTCTCGAGTTAGTTTTTGCTTGTGAATCGTTGTAGTGGTACGCTGGAGAGCATGTATTGCTCTGTTTTGTGAAGCCTTTTGAGCTGTATTTTTGCTTATTTGGATATAAATACGTGTGTAACCGTTGAGTTTACGGTGTTGATTCATATTTACTGAATTGCTGATGATTAATTTAGCAATTGTTAACGATCTTTCCTGTACATAGTGTAAATAAATCTCTTGTGTTTTCTCAAGAACTGTGTCATGCTTTCAAGAAAGTTGGATGTCACACTGGATCCGTAACAATATCAAGATAATAGTGACATAAAATTTCAATAACTTCAATATTAATTTATAGCAGCGGAGTTAATATTTTTAATATATTTTGCCCTATTATACAGGGTGTCCGAAAAGTCCTTGACACATTTAAAAAATTCATAGAAAACCAACAAATTGTCGTATGAATTTGCGGTTTGCAACATAATACTTCACAGGTTCAAGAGTTTTTATGACATCGAAAAAAAAAGAGGGGGGGGGGGGAGAAGAAGAAAAAAGGCATATCGCAGTCAGGGTATCAGTATATTCTATGCTTGTAATTCTTCGTTTAGCAATTTTCATTCCTTTTTGCGTTTTCCCATGTCTATAAAAACGATTTAACAATTTGTTGGTTTTCTATGAATTTTTTAAATGTGTTAAGGATTTTTCGTACACCCTGTATAATATTTTTTTAATTTCTTTCTTTAACTTACTTTTTTCGTTTCGCATTTACTTACAAATAGTAAAAATAACATGTAAGGAAGAATAAATTGATTCATTTCTAGAAGGATAAGGGCAAAATAAGCCGTACTATTTAATTCTCAAAGATATAGACGTGTATAATTAACAATGCACTTTAATTCACAGATCGAGCCATAAAAGACCCAAAAATCCTTTTATTTAAAATAACAAATTAAATCAAAAGTCATCTTTCGCTTTTCTTTTGTAGTCTTACATCAATGTTCATTTTATAAATGAATATAAATTTAATTATCTAGGAAAAAAATATATAGATTTTAGATCAAGCGTAGATGCGTGAGGAAGGGGCATTCTCCTCATTTTTCGGTTTATAAAAGCTAAAAGTTAAAAATTCAGCTTTTATTTACGTTTTGGTGAGTTCCAATTGTAACAGAGGGGACATGAGACACAGATTTTGCTTTTAAAAAGATCATAAATCTTTCTAAGATTAAAAAATACAGACACTTCTTGCATTTATAGGAACAATGCTTGGTAAATTGACTTAAAATTGAAATTTTATTCTCATTTAACCTCCGTAATTAAATTAAATGGGTATGTAACAGAGGGGACAGAAAATGTAAACACAATTTGACAAGCACTATAATTTGTGTAAAAGTCTGTGAATTAGAACTCTTTTAAAAAAGGTGGTATTTTTTCCCTAAATGCGAATATTTCAAGGTAATAATATCATCCATAGAAATGTTTAAATCATATCCTGATTTTATATAAATGTGAAAATTAGAGTGTAACAGAGGGGACACGAGAAGTAACAGATGGGACAGCTTACGAATTTGTACTGCATTACAACAAAATATCAAAGTCAAAAATGACTTCTGTTGTTTAAAACTGGAGTAGGTAACAGAGTTGATTTAATATATGACATCTAAACACATGTTGTATCATTATAAAGGAGTGTCCACCTGTGGAGGGGGGAGGGGAGTCACATTGGTGGAAGTTGCACCATTGAAACTTTGAGGGGGATTTTTTAGAGGGTTTTTGTTCTCATTATTGGGGAAGGATGCTCTGTTGCATTTGAGGAGGCATGCCATCCACCTTGGGGGGGGGGGGGGGGGGGAGGCAATACGTTTTTGACGAAGCTCATGTTCAAGTTTGGCAAATTTATAAATAAAGTTTTACTCATATGAGATAGAACTAGAGGAAATTCAGGCCAAATATTAGAGATCTTTCAGAAAAAAAATCATAAAAATAATTTAATCTTAAAGTAGATCAAAATCTCGAAGAACAAAAAATATTAGTAAGACAGTAAAATTCTAGAAAAAATACATGTTTAATTCATTCAAAGTTGCTTTCCAAAGCAAAAGCAGTTCATTTCTGCATTCCTTCTACAGTTGGGTGATATAAAAAGCGACAGGGGATCAAAAACTGAGAAGTGCTGTTTAATAAAAAAAGTAATTGACAATTTGTTTGTACTACCAAACTTGCCACGATTTCACTGTTCAAACTGAAGAGAAATTTAATAAAATAAGAATTGTAATTAATACAGTAATCGATGAATAAGTAAGAGGAGAGTAAGTGATGAAATTAATCTCCAAAACTTTTTCGTAAAAATACACCAAAAAGTAGGCTAAAATTTTAAAAATCTAAAAATTCAGTAGCAGCAAAATTCAAGGTTTTTTTTTTTTTTTTTAATCAGATTGGGGCAGACATTTATGCATTCCTAGAATCCCAGTATGAACAGTGCCAGCAAGTGAGATTTTATTAAAAAATCTATGTCGAGCAGTAACAGAGGGGACATTCCAGTTGCGTTCCCTCTGTTGCACATTCATGTCTCCACTGTAACGGCTACATTTCTTCTAATTAGTAAAAACCTTTCAAAATTATTACAAATTATTATTAAGGTATAAAATTTTACTGTGTATAATTAAAAATGTATTAATGTGTATTGTTAAAATTCTTTAATATTTTGCATAAAGTAAACTTATTCAAAATTTTGTAACAGAGGGGACACATATACTCAGAAATAATGAACATTCCTGTATAAAATAAAACTGTATGAAAAATCACTATATTTCAAAAATTTATTGCTGCTTTAAAAAGCAACATTTTTAAAGTAAAAAATCAAAATCAGAAATGTCTCTATTCGTCTCAAATTTTAGACACAACTAAGCATGTTTGTCAAAAACAGCCATTCAATACAGAAACTTCAAAAAATTTAATTTAAAATAATATCAAATACAAAGGTATTGCTTGAAGTCCAGAAAACCGTGTTGTGGTTTCAGTTGGCGTGGAATGACACTTTTTACAATTCTCTGGATATTTTATAACCCTAGTTTATCTTCACTAATAATAAAGCTGAAAGTCTCTCTGTCCGGATATCTCTATATCTGTCAGGACCTCTGTGACGCGCATAGCGCCTAGACCGTTCGGTTGATTTTCATGAAATTTGGCAAAAAGTTAGTTTGTAGCATGGGGAGTGCACCTCCAAGCGATTTTTCGAAAATTCGATGTGGTTCTTTTTCTATTCTAGTTTTAAGAACGAAATTATCATAAGATGGACGAGTAAATTACGAAATTATCATAACGTGACACCGTAACATGGGCACAAGTCAAATGGCGAGATGCGAAATTATCATAATGTGGAGCCGTAACATGGGTACAAGCCAATTGGTGAGAAAATTCACCATGCATCATTTGTAAATATATAGGCGAACCAAAAGACCTTTTAATTCTTCTATTACGGGCAAAGCCGTGCGGGTTCACTAGTTATTAATAATCTTGATCAATGACTAAGAAATGAGTAAAATTTTATTGATAGATCATATTTAAATAAATAAAACTGAAATTTTATGCTCATAATTAAACAATAAAGTATAATTTTAAAAGAAATTCCTTAAAGGTTCTCATTGCTGCTACATCTGTTACCGGTAGATATTAAAAACTCATACGATTTTTTTTATTTTTGTAAGTTTCAAAGCTAGAAATGTTTCAAGAATGCAATATTTTAGTTGAAGCAGGGCAATTCCACGAAAATGTCAATCTGAGCATCAAAATTTCAATATTAACAAAACTATGAGTATTGTATATAATTTAAAAGCTTGAAATATATATTTGTAAATTGTACCAAACAAAATTTTAATTTGTAATTTTTCATATTGAAAATAAGCAGTAACAGATGCCTATATCTTTTCCGAATTTTGGGGTTAAAATATGACACGTGGTAATCAAATTTTTTTTCTAAAACAAATTCTAACTAAAAGGAAATAAGGTAGTGTATATTGTTGTACTCATAATACATTTTCATATTGGAATAAGTAGAATTGGAAGTTTACATCCGGAACACTGAAAATTCCTTGGTAACTGACTGACACACTTGATACGGTAACTGACTGACATTCTGTTTAACTTTAAAATGGCTGCCATGTATTTAATTTAATACTCATAAAAACAGAATTAGTTTATTTTTAGCCCTTTAAGTGACATCAAAAAACCCAACTCTTAATCTTTAAGAATTATAACATATAGTATTGATTTTATTCATTGTTTATTCTTACATAATTTAGTAATGCTTGAGCCTAAATTTCAAAAAGAATTGCCTAATATTAGGAAAATACATCGATTCAAAACAAAAGAGGAAAGCATTTTACAGTCAGTACGGCCAAGTGTCAAATTTACATTATTACAACTTTCACAGGGACGAATAAAATTCAGAAATGTGGGAAGTGATGCTAGTAAAGAGCATTTCTAGGGAGTTTCTTGTGATCTACAATATTTGATAGCAAGAATGATAGATGGTAATAGGGTAAAGGCTAAGATGAAATTCTTGATAAAAAGACTGGTTCAATCATATGAGTGGCTAAGATGATGTGGAGAAAATAGAAATAGTTTACATTTTATAACTCAATAATTTGACAAGCATGTGATCTATTTTTAAATATTGAAGAAAAGGAAAATATTTTCAAATCCTCTAGAGAGCAAGTTAGAAAAATATGAAGAGAAGGAGGTTATCTATAGAAAAAAAAATCTTATTTTAATTGCTTTTCTTTTGCGTATAGTTTCATTTACAAATTTTAAGGCTGTTAGACATTCGGTCAAACACATTTATAGATGCTACAAAAAATAATATGGAAGGAAGTGCTGCAGAGCTGCAATCGCCAATAGTTTTTGTCATTTCATGTACTACAGCTAAGGTACACCGACACTACTTTAACAAAATACTAGGTAGCACAAAATTGTTATTTTGATGTTAAAAATCAATCTTCATGTACGTTTTGCATCACCCTTGTTTTTAAACGTCATAATTAGCAAATTAAAACTATATTTTGTAGTAATTTTCTGTATGTTCTATTATTTTGTGGGTCCTCATAGGCTGAGGGTCCCGTGGTCTAGCCCTGAATCAAATAAAGTTTTGCTTTTGTGTACACTTATTTATGTTTTACTGCTTAATTCAGAATTTTTTATGTTAGGACATATAGGAAATTTACAAATGTCAGCTCACGAAGCTATTCTAATTGCTCTAATTTTGTTGTTTTAGTAATATTTCTGAAATCAATGCCGTATTCCGGAAGGTTATTCATTGTTTTTTGGTACCAATTGAAATTTCTGAATAATTCCTTTGCTTTCAGAGGAGAATATTTTATTGAATCTATATTACATTTCCCGCAGGTTGCATTCATGTCAGTCAGTTACCAGGGTTTTAACATTTTTTTAAAAATCATCAAAAATGATTTTAAAAATTCAAATATACTATTAAATTCAGCTTGAAGAAATCAATAAACTAGGAGAAAATGTTCTTTTCTTTTAAATATATATTTTGTGTTGCATGTTTGTAATATCAGTCAGCTGCCAATCTGTCAGTGAATTACCAACTTGTCGTAAATACTGCAAATCTTTATTTTAGCAATGCACTGGTCGCCAAGTATATGAATCTCATTTGTTCTAAACAGTTTTGATTCCATAAAGCGGCTGATTCAATGAAGCAACTAATTCAATAAAACTGGATTTTGGAAATTTTATTCATTAAAGTGGTTGATTCAATTTTCACTGATTCAATTAACCGGAGTCCACTGCATCACACCTAGGAAATGTATTTTCATTACTTGCCCTTTATGTAAACTTATCTATTTGTTTTGCGGCTTAATTTTAAACATTTGCATTCGTATATTTAGAAGTTTCAGAAATGTCAGTCAGTTTCCGGGATGTCAGTCAGTTACCAAGCAGTTCTAAATACAGTAAAACCTGTAAAGTTGACCACCTGTCTAAGTTGACCGCTTTTGTCAGGAACGGAATTAGTCCTATCTTATGTAATGAAGGAAAACCTCTGTAACTTGACCACCTCTCTATCTTGACCACCTGTCTATCTTGACCGCTAATATACACCGGCTTTGGTTTGGAGCATTGTAAAAAACCCTTTGTAAGTTGACCACTAGGCAAAAGCATTAGATTGTACTAAAAGTTTCATCATTTATGCCTCAAATAAGTAAACAGACATTTTAGAAAAACCTATGAATGATTATGTTTCCTTTGAAAAACATTGGACTAATGTTAAGTCTCAGAAAATGAGCCAAACTTCAATAAGGAGTTATTTTGTCGAAAAGTAGATTACCATGGTTACAAATGTACAACAAAAAATCAAATAAAGAATTTGAGTCACTTTTGACTTGTTATGAATTTTTAGGAATTGTTAATATCGAGTAAGTAGTTTTTCATAAGCAATGAGGCAATTTTTTTTTAAATCAATTCACAGAAATTTTAAATTTGTATGATACTTTACGCGTCATTCTGGTAAATAATCTCTAAAAATATTTAAGCAACATTTTTTCTTATTGTTTTAAAGTAATGTTAAACAATGAAAGTGAGTTTAAAGTATTCCAATTAGTTAGAAAATGAATGCATTCTACAGGAAATGATAAAAAAAAAATCATACCCTCTATAAGTTGACCACCTGTCTAAGTTGGCCACCAAAGTACTGCACCGCAAGCGGTCAACTTACACAGGTTTCACTGTACTGTAATTCCTTATTGTAGCAATATTTTCCAACTCAAATGCCATAGGCCGAAACTTTATTCATTGTTCTTTGATCCTGATTTGAATTTATTAAAAATTCCTTTTTACTTTCAGATAAAATATTGAATCAGTATTACTTTTCACATAGGTTGCATTCATGTCAATCAGTTACCAAGCTTTTAAAATTTTTTCTAAAATCACCTAATATGTATTTTGGAAATTCAATTATACCATAAAATTCAGCTTAAAAAGTACAATAAACCAGGAGCAAATATCTCTTTAAAAGTTAATATTTTGTAGTTTATGTTTCGAAATACTTATCGTTTTGCTCTGTGAATGTCAGTCAGTTACCCGTGGAATTGCCTAGCAACTAAAGTTACTCAGATAATTATTAACTAAACATAATTTTATGTTATTTATTTCTTAGGAACTTTCAAGTTAAATAGCAATTATTGCACAGTTTCTGGTTCCAACTGTTCAGAACACAAACTTTCTAATTAAATATAATTTTCCATAATATTTTGTACATTTACAATAATTTTTTAAATTATAATTGTAAAAATGAATGTTCTCAACATAAATTATTACAGGCCGAAGCGGCCGAGTCACTTCTGATGATTCAACCAGGCCGAAATCCATCTCTACTTTGTAATACGGTTTTTACTACAGAGAAAAAAATCAAAAGATTTGTGAACAATTTTAAATTTACCATTAATTAGGAATTTAAACCATACTTTGAATTTTCAGTATTTAATACCAGTAACGTCTTCCTTCATTAATGTACAAATACACTCCTGTTTGTGAAAATTGCAGCAACACGAAAGAATTACGCGAGTGAGCTGAAAATTGCAGGAAATGTAAAGTAGAGCATGATATGCAAATGATTAGAATTACAGACCGGTAGCACATGCGTAAGCTGAGCAGCGCCCTCTGAACGGCAGATCAAACTGAATATAAATAGACGGCTGTAACAAGGCGTGTATGATTATCGGTCGTTATATGCGAGAGTAAACGTTGACTGAATTTTTACTATGCCTCTTCGACGAAAGAAAGCGAAATTTGAGCAAAATTCGGAGTTTGAACGGGGCCGAATCGTCGGCATTCATGAAGCTGGATTGTCTTATCGTGCAGTAGCCGCTCGTGTGCAGCGTAACAGCAGCACAATAATGCGTGTTTGGAAGCAGTGGACGGACGAGGGTCGGACAGCTCAGAAATCCGGGAGTGGACCCCGAAATGTGACGTCAGCTCGCGATGACAGACATCTGGTGCGTATGGCGCTGACGGACCGCACAGCTTCTTCCAGACAATTGGCAGCACAGTGGTCAACAGATACAGGTGTTTCATTGTGTGCTTCATCAAGACGTCTGCTGCAGCATTGGCTACACGCATTGGCTGCACGCAAGGGATCCTTTATACAAGATTCCTCTCACGCAAAACCATCGCCGCCTGCGGCTACAATGGGTCAATGTGCACAGGAGCTGGCGTTCTGAATGGCAGTAGTTCGTCCCTTCTGACGAATCCCGCTTCAATTTGTGGCACCATGATGGCCGAATTCATGTCAGGCGCTATGCCGGTGAACGGCGCATTCCGGAGTGCATTATCGAACGCCACAGTGGACGAACACCCGGAGTTATTGTCTGGGTGCCATAGCATATCATGGATGATCACAATTGCTACGAATTGTGGGCAATTTGAACAGTGTCCGATACATAAATGAAGTTTTACAGTCCAAGCAATTCCTTTCCTGCAAAGATTGTCAGGGGCTGTATTCCAGCAGGATAATGCCCGTCCACATGTCGCCAGGACTGTCAAATCCTACCTTGATTCGCAGCAGGTACAGCTTCTTCCTTGGCTTGCATATTCCCCGGACATGTCACCGATTGAACATGTGTGGGATTTCGTTGGGCGGCGTCTCGCTCGTGATCCTCGTCCTGTTGCTTCGACAGACGAACTTTGGTTGCGCATACAAACAATATGGAATGTTCTTCCGCAGGCAGTGTTTCACTCCATGCTGAGTCGTGTAGCAGCTCTTATTGCGGCGCGTGGTGGCCACACAAAATATTAATTTCTATCTCTTTTTATTGTTTGTTTGGTTTGAAAATGTAATCATTTATTTGTACTACTACCACTCAACTGTGTATTAAATTTCAGTCAACTATGATGCTTCCTTCATGGTGTTGCAATTTTCACTAACAGGAGTTTACATTCATATGTGTATTTGTAATCATGAAAAATCAATTTGCCAGAATGTTTCCTTAATTAGATAAACTTTTTTGAAAACAGGGCTCTTTTCGCATGCTCGTCAACGCCGGAAAAGTACTGAGACCGCTAGGAAAGGGATACTTTGCATTCTCTATTGAGGATAGTAAGATGAAAAAAAAAGCGCTTAGGAAATATAGATAAAATGTCCCTCAGCAATTTGAAGCATCAATAAAGCATTTGACTTTTCAGAAGGAGAAATTATCAATAATAATACAAAAACATGAATTACATAGAATTACAAAAGTTTTGGAAGATAAGAAAATTCTATACGCAGTATTTCATTAATATTTATTGAAATTTATTCAGGTTAGTTACAAAACAACATTTTTTACTCATAATCCGGAGAACAGATTTCTACTATGGGAAAGAATCCAGTACTTCTTCTGAAAAACTTAACTTGTAAATAGTGTGAGTTGTTTCAAATATTACAACTTTGTTTTCACAGAACTTGGTAGAAGATATAACGAAAGGCAACTTCATACGAGGTAGCAGAATTCTTCAGTTAAAATAGAGTTGGTTGCTGTTGTAACTTGTACTGCTCGTTCTGAGGTAAGTTTTTGCTGGTAGGACCAATTCATTTTTTAACGAATTCATTTAAAGTTTCCCAGTTTTGAAGAAAAAATGCCAATCAGAATCTGAAAAACAG
Source organism: Uloborus diversus (assembly GCF_026930045.1). Taxonomy (NCBI): domain Eukaryota; kingdom Metazoa; phylum Arthropoda; class Arachnida; order Araneae; family Uloboridae; genus Uloborus; species Uloborus diversus. The sequence goes on along the minus strand of NC_072732.1, from coordinate 111,017,915 downwards.
AAGACAAGATGGGTTTTTACTTTTAATTTTTATTATATTTTAATTTAAATCGTACTAAAACATAAAAGAATGTAGATAGTAGAGTACCTTCCAGATGAACAAAGGCTTTTATGTTTACAGTGTCATGTATGGGGAAATATTCCGCAAGGTATACTTTTGTTTCATATTTGCTATTTTTTTACAATTTTTCTTGCTGGACAGCTTCTGAGGATTCATAACGGAGAGGAAATGTTCTAAAGTGTCCCATCCACCACCGAGTCGAACTACTACATTGTTTCCACGAACCATCTGTAAATCAAAGGAAAAATAAGTGTTCTAATAGGAATAGGTTTCTAAGAATCTTTTGCAACACAATTTATTAAAACGATTATGACTTTTAAAAGCACAGGGCATGAACTGTGTTTGGGGTCCTCTCCCCTTCCCCTTTTTAATATGATGAGCGGTTTTCAATATGATGAATAAATAAAGTGTTTTAGATTTAAAATCGGTGAATGAAGTTTTTTTTTTAATTTTTAATTTTGTTTAATATTTACATCTTGCTGAAGTGCGATATGAAATTATTTCATTTTTTAAAACTTAAGATAAAAATTTGGAGACCTGCCAACTGTCGTGATCTGGGCCTTTGCGCCATGTGCCTATGCCTTAATCTGGCCCTAAACGGCGCTTACTGCTCTTATATTCAGAGTTTTGACTTCCCAAACCAACAGTAACAACGGCATTTTTAGCAAAAGTAGGGGAAGAGTGAATACAGAGAGGTATGAAAAATTAATTACAGTTTTTATTATTAAAAACACAGAAATTAAATTCTTTCAAATGGTACAATTTTTGTCACTGTAATAAGTATTATAAAAGTGGATCCAGAAAAAACCAACAAATGCACACACACACACACACACACACACACACAAAAAAAAAAAGAAGTTTCGTCTAGAACTAGACGAGCATACTTTCCCGTATACTAATATCGACTTTCTTGTTTCTGATCAATATTCTCCAAATTAGCTAAAATCGCGAGCTATTTCGAACACATTTAAAAAATATTTTAAGCTGATTTCTAGAAATAAAATATGCCTCGTACACCAAAAGAATTAGGTGCGTAAAAAGACATAAACAAACAAATAAAAATGCAACACCTTTAAACAAAGCAGCTAATACATTTTTTCCCACTAAAAAATATCTTTAACCGTTTTCAAAAAGCAAAAAAAGAATTAAAATTAAAAACTCATTAAAATATATACACTTTCAAAAATAAATGAATAAAAACAATAAAATGACAACTTAAAGAAATAATTTTCATCGTCAAAAAAAAAAAAAAAAAGCAGCTCTGTGTATATCTTTATGTAGAAACATAAGGGACTCCGAATTTTTCCGCCAAAAACTGAATATGTAAATTGAAACTTTAGAGTGAAAATAAAAGCAAATCATATTAGGAATTATTATTTCCCAGTAAAAACTATAGCTGCAGAGTCGGAGTCGGAGTCAATCTCATTTTGGGACAAAAGAGTCAGGTTTGGGAGCCGAAGGTTTTTAATTCAAAAACTCTGCGTTGGAATTGATCATTTTCCCTTAAAGTTCGCAACTCTGCCAATGTTTGCGGAGTCGGAGTCGGACTTTTTTTGATACAGCAGTAGGAGTCTGAGTTGAATTTCCAAGAGTCGGAGTCAGTCATTTTTCCTCCGTGTATAAATTTTTGCCAAAGCTACGAAGTCTGAGTCGAAGTCGAGGAGTCGGAGACGGACTAATTTTCGGGCACAGGAATCGGAGTCGGAGTCAAGTTCCTCAAAATTCTTGGAGTTGGAGTCGGGAGTAGGCCGCCGAGAGCTATTTCTAACAAAATTTGTTTAAAGAAAATTCGCCTTTAAGTTTGGGATTGCCTTGAATTTCCCCGAAGGCGCTAATGTTGTTTCTTTTTGAACTGTTCAAAATTAAACGAAAAATTGTTCAAATCAAAAAACGAAGTATGGGAAAGAGGTGTCCTCCCCAAGATCTTTCGAAAAAAAAAAAAGTGATCGAATTGGACTCGAAACGTAACGTATAACTAACGGATCATAAACGTAACGGGGGGAAGTGCGGCAGATTGTGGAAAAATACCAAAAAGGAAACATTTCAAATCCCTCGATTACAGGAAAAACCTGAAAAGTCTGAATTTTATTTCTTCATATCCGAGAAAAAAATGGCAACACATCTTTCTTTTCAATGATTTTCCGCACGCTACAAATTTTAATAAAGGCATTGTTACGGAAAGTTGAGATGAAGCACTGATAATAATTTGAATGGAGGAAAGCCTTCGAACAATAAGGATTTTATGTCGAAATCTAAGAATCATAATTTTTTTGTTTTTAATCGATATCTCCGCTAATTATTATCGGAGGATTACGTTAAATAGCCAAACATAAAGACGGAAAAATTACGAATACATCGATACCTGGTTCGATGGTTAGTACATTGGCGTCCGGGAAAAGTAACTCGGACATTATATACATAGGTACATACGCTCAATTTTTAATTAGATAAGATATTAATTATTTTTGAATTTTTTTGTTTTTTGCGATATTTTAAAGATGCATTAAGCCTTCTTTCATGCTTTTTTCTTCTTCCTTTGACTTTTACTGGGAAAGTAGGCTAATAAAAACGAAATGCAATTTTGTCTCACTGTAAGTGGGAGCAGTAACACACATATTTCTTGAATTAACGAACTTTGAAAGAATCTAAATTTGCCTGGAAAAATATGAATGATTGTTGTCGTTTGGTTATGGCATGAGTTATTGCCTTTAGCAAAGTAAATTAGGGTAACGGCACCAGTAACAGACAAGGGTCCAGAAACTAGACAGTGTATAAGTTTAGATTGATATAATAAGAACTTTAGGCGGTTAAACTGATGTTGCTGAGACTCATGAATACGGTACAAACATCTATTGTTATCAAATTGAATTTTATGAGCGAGTTGGTGTTTACAAGGCAGTGGTGGAAAGTTATGAACAAATACCACGAGATCAGCTGGCGTTTCATGTTCATTTGAATTTAGTAAAGTTTTGATCTAAAAATTAAGAACTTTTGCTCATTTTGAAGAGGAAAGGAGAATTCTGCCCATTACTCACTCTTTTCTCATCCTATTCGTTACTGGGAATCATCAGAAATGTCGTTGTCTGTTACTGGGGGCCGGACCTTTGTTCAAAATTGAGCAAATAAAAATAGAATTGACAAATCCAGAGGATCCAGAAGCAGCCAAACGTTAGATGAGATGTAGTTGCATACCGGGGAAAAAGTTTAAAAAGTCTAAATTCATTAAAAGGCTCAAAAAATTGAGTTAACCTGAGAGCGACGCCTAAAGCATGTCTGTTACTGCTGCCGTCACCCTACTGTTACAAATTCTGTAAATAGTAATTTTTTTGTGATTAATTTGTTGTAATCTAGCTAAATTTGGCGTTTATTCCGTTATTTTTCATTTAAACATATCTTAGTAACGTAACCTGTAAATATTTTCTTGTAACGTACATACAACCCTCTAACATTCATCTCAAGTATATGGTCCCTGGATAAAATTTGTGAATGGAATAAAAAGAAAATATGAGAAGCATTTCGAATTTTGTGGAAACTTCTCTAGGATTTATAAATAGCCACAGCCGACTGCAGGATGAGTTAGTCTCGAGTTAGTTTTTGCTTGTGAATCGTTTCAGCGGTGCGCTGAAGAGCATGTATTAGCTCTGTTTTGTGAAGTCTTTGAGCTGTATTTTTGCGTATTTGGATGTAAATATGTGTGTAACCGTTGAGTTTACGGTGTTAATTGATATTTGCTTACTTGCTAATGATTGATTTAGCAGTTGTAACTACGCTTCCTGTACATAGCTGTAAATAAATCTCCTGTGTTTTCTCAAGAACTGTGTCATCATTTCAAGAAAGTTTGAAGTTGTATCGCGAACTCTTAACACTACTTATCCTGTTGACACTCAGTAGTGACATCTACTGCGTATTTGTTGGGAGCTGAGATAGAATGACATAGATTTAGATGATTCTGGATTAGTAAATTGAGTTTAAGTGTCATTATGTGCTGTAGCATTAGATAAGGGTGGTATGCTTACACTTTAGCCTTTGCCTATCAGTAGTAGTGTGTTTCAGAAAATCTCAAAACTAGACTATCGGATTTCTTTTTTTTTTTTGCCATGTTGAAGTTTTAAAATTTGGAAAAATATTACATTTCGCGTATTACAATACAACAATAACAAAAAATAATGTGAGTAGAATAAGTACGAAATATATATTTGAAGGGCCACGGGGAAGAATGATCATAGTTCACCATGCTCAAATTTCCCTCATTATGTTTTTGAGCTTGAAATCTCGAATCGTTTCCAAGTTAGCCTCATTCTTCCCAGTTAAAACTCACTCACTATGATGATTCTTGCTTGAATAATATTTCTCTTGAATACTGTCTGTAATAATCTACATGTTCCCATAGGTTAACCAGAGTTTTTAGAAAAATTGACTTTAATCGTTCTTCCCCGTAGCCCTTCATTTATGTGCTATTATATAGCTTTAAAAAATCATAATTCCATTCAAGCATCCTTATTTTGTTGATGCAAGGCTTTCAAACTTATTTTATTATTATTTGAATCAAAAGGCTAGTTGTAATTAATTTTAATTTAGCCTATAATTTCTCCTCTTTTAATATATGAGGACCGTGGAAGCAGTGACCAACGAATTAATGGTGTCTTACTGTTCGCTCATTGCAAAATATTAATTTAATGACTGCCATTTTCAGACAAAGAAAATTAACAACATCATTCTTTTGAAAAAATAAACGTTAGTTGATAGGCTAATGTAAGATTGATAAAACCAGTCTGTATTTTTACCTAACCGTTTTAGAAACAGTGGAGATATTTTACTTCTATGAGTTCAAACTATGATAAAATAGTTATTTTTCTTACATGATATTTGAAAGCTGACATTTTTCTATAATATTGTTCACGGTATGTCAACTTGATTTTTCAAAATCTTACCAGGCTGGAAATAGCTAAAAAATTGCTATCGTCTCACTATTCTCCCTGTCTCACTGTACGCACTTATTCCTTACTACTAGAGATAAACTGCAAAATTATTGCATGCACTTGGTTCGGAATTAAGAAGAGGCCCTTTATCAATGCATAAAGTTGTCTAGTTTGGGATGTAATTCGAACCAAACTACTTAAATTTACGTTCCGAAACTTACCACTTTTTGCATTTATGATGAGGTTCCTCGTAAATATCACGTGTATGAAGCACGTTCATTTTTAGCCTACTTTCCCAGTAAAAGTCAGAAAAAGAAGAAAAATGCAAGAAAGAAGGCTTAATGCATCTTAAAAATATCGCGAAAAACAAAAAAAAGTCAAAAATAAATAAAATAATTAAATAAATATCGAAAAATTAAAAATTGGAAAGTAGGGTATTGAGATGGGGAAAAATGTCTGTCGGTCTGTCGGTCTTTCGGTATGTCGGTCTGTCTGTCTGTCTGTCCCCCCCTAATAACTTTTGAATGAATAGTCCGATTTGAACAAACTTTTTTTTGTTCGAAAGATCTCAGCGAGAACATCTCATTCCCATATTTCACTTTTTGATTTGAACTATTTTTTGTTCAATTTTGAACAGTTCAAAAAAACTTAACATTAGCGCCTACGGGGAAATTGAAGGCAATTCTGAACTGTGAGGCGAATTTGCTTCAAACAAACTTTGTAGGAAAAAGCTTTTGATAAAAACTTGTATATAAAATATCTTTTTGATTTGAACAATTTTCCGTTCAATTTTGAACAGTTTAAATCCCTTAACATTAGCGCCTACGGGGAAACTGAAAGTCAATGTAGATTCCGTACTTGAAGGCGGATTTACTTCAAACAAATTTTGTTGGAAATACAGTGAAACCTGTGTAAGTTGACCACTCGCGGTGCAGTACTTTGGCGGTCAACTTAGACAGGTGGTCAACTTATAAAGGGCGGTATTTTTTTTTTGTCATTTCTTGCACCATATATTAATTTTTTTTGAGGAGTTCACCCTTACTCTTTCTGTTCAACTCCACTTTCATTGTTTAACATTATTAAAAGTGAAACAATAATTAAAAATACTATTCAAATACTTTTGTTAATTTTCCCTTGTTTTTAACTATATTAGACACTGTAGTTTTAGAAATTCCATTATTTTCTCTGACTTTATCCATACTCAATTATTTTTAATATTTCATACTTTTTATTAATCTCAAGTTCCACTAACTTTCTTTTGAAGCCTTTTTATATAAAACTTATAGCACGAAAAGCAACAAGCTCGACTCTCCCAGTTCATAAAGGCAAAATTAAAATGTCCTATCTCTTAATCCCTTGCGCCAGAAACATGTAACTTTACTCATTACCAGGCCCAGGTCTGCTTACCCGCAGTGTAAGGAGCCCGCGTCCTTAAAGGAGCTAACGGCCCTAGAAATTGAAGAAAAATAGAAAAAAAAAAAGACTAGCACTAAGGCTTGTTTGCTTTATAAATAGACACTGCTGGCCACTAGGGAGGGGCCCTACATATTTTGTTGCCTGGGGGCCCAAAATGTATAGATCCGGGTCTACTCTTTTTAGCAGAATTCCTGTGTTGCCGCAACGTATTGCAACTGAAAGAAAAGACTTTAAACTTTTCTACTGACACCTATTTTCATTGAACAGAGTACAAAAAGCTATCTCGAATAGAACAACAAATTAAAAACAAGTTTGGAGAATAAAGAGAAGAATAAGCTTTATGCTGCTGTTTAGTTAGTAAAATGCTAGTATGTCATCAAAGCATTAAAAACATTCTTTGAAAGCTATCAAAATATATATATATATATATTATTTTATTATTATTATAAATAAATAAATAATAAAATAAAATAATATGCTGAAGAAAGTTTAAAAAAATAAACCAAGTGGTCAACTTACAAAAGGGTTTTTACAATACTCCAGACCAAATTTGGCGTACATTACTGGTCAAGATAGACAGGTGGTCAACTTACAAGAATGGTCAACTTTACAGGTTTTACTGTAGCTCTTGACGCCAAACTCCAGACTCCAACTCTGAAAATTTAGGGGCACCTGACTCCGACTCCGACTCCTGTGCCCGACAATTAATCGGACTCCGACTGCCCGACTTCGACTCTGACTTCGCAGCTTTGGCAAAAATTTATACACGGAGGACAAATGACTGAGTCCGATTCTCGGATATTCGACTCCGACTCCTTTATCTCAAAATGAGATTGACTCCGACTCCGACTCCGCAGCTATGATTTTAACTGCGAAATAATTATTGTTGATATGACTTTTTTTTATTTTCACGCTAAAGTTTTAATTTAGGTATTTAGTTTTCGGGGAATAAACTCGAAGTCATTAATGTTTCTACATAAAGATATGCGCAGACGATTTTTTTTTTGACATTTTATTGTTTTTTTTTTTGTTTTGTTTTGTTTTGTTTTGGTAAGTGCATTAATTCATTAAAAAAAATGTTTTTGGCAACAGGGGAAAAAGAAACGATTTTTTTTGATATGATGTATTTATTTTAATGAGCTTATTAATTTTAATTATTATTTTTTCGTTTTGAAAGCTGTTAAAGATTTTTTTAATGGAAAAAGTGTATTAGCTGCTTTGTTTAAAAGTTGCTGCTATTTTATTTGTTCGTTTTTTTTTTTAAATACATACAGTGGCTTCCAAAAGTCTTCGTACACCTACGACTTTCAACGAAATAGGCCCCAATCAATTGGTTAGAATTAATATTTCGGAACAGGTATTTAATTATAAGATCAATGATCAATTTGTAACAAAATACATGAAATTTTTAAAAAAATATTAAAACCTAATTTTTTAAAAATCAAAAACCAAAAAGTGCCGGAAATTTTATTTTACAAAAGTCTTCGTACACTTTATAAAATGTCTATATATTATTGAATAATCTAACTTTTGATTAAGTTATTAATTAGTAGAATATCATACAGTATTCACAACATCTTTTAAACGTCTGGGAATAGATTTCATTCTTTTTCTTTCTTTTTTTTTTGCGTAATTTCTGAGTAAGTGTTCTACCACACTTCGAGTCTTACTGTTTCTAGCTCTATTTTCGTTTTAAAGCCCTATTTTCGTAATCTAGCCTCCAGATATCTTTAAATACGTTACACTAATTTAAAATCTGGAGATGTAGGGGGTATTTTCTAAACTTCAGGACAATTTTCGTGGCACTAGACGCAAATGTTGAAAACCGTGTGCTTCTTATCGTTATCTTGATACAAGACAAAGTTGTTTCCAATAACCAAATTTTTGGCTAAGAGTTCAAAATTGGTTTTTAAAATATTTAAAGGAACAGCATGATTCATTATTTCATCAAAAAATTACAAACTACCAAGTCCTGATGCTGATATGCACCCTCACACTAGAACACCTCCACCGTCCTGATTAACTGATCCAAATAAGTTCTTAAGATTAAGTGCCTAATTTTTGAGTTCTACTTACAGTTATGAAACAATTTAACCAAAAATGTTGAATTAATTTTTATCTGTAAGTAAGACGTGATTCTAAAACGTTTTTAGCCTATTTATAATTGATTTTGCGACGAAAAGCGTAAGCTTTCTGTTTTTCGCACGACCAAGAAAATTTCTGCGGGAAGAGGTCCCATTTAATCCAGCAAATCAGAAAACTTGGCGAACAATTTTAGGTGAAAACTAAATTTAATATGTTTAATTTAACTTTGCAAAAACGCTTACAGCACTTAAATGTGTATTTTTCATAAATTTTTTAACTTTAAATCTCCGATCACGTTTTGTCAACTTTGCCGGTTGACCTTTTCTTACCTTGTTTACGGTCCGATTCCTTTCTAGCATTTTATCAAACACTTTACTGTACAAACAAATAAATTAATTAATTTAGAGTCATTTCAAACCAATTTACCAATACTGTGGGAAAAAAATTCAAATTTTTGAATGATGTTTGCGGTTTTTTACGAATACCAGCCATTTTACACTAATAAGAACAATATTAAGGAATAAATAAACAGAAAGTTAAAGCCAAATGACTTAAAAGGGTCAACACAATGCAAAAATATTAATAAAACGGCATATGATAATTTTAATCATGAATTTTTTCGAAAATATTTGAGTGTACGATGACTTTTGTGGCGTGTTATTTCTCTGTATCTTCGTTTTCTGACCCATTTCAAAAAGAAGATCCGTCAATATTTTGAAAAAAAAAAAAAAAAAAACCAATAGGTTGTATTTAGAATGATATAGGAATGATGTGAAAAAACATTGGACTTCATATTCGAATTCAGTTTCGAGTTATTTTAGTTTTACTAAAAAATTTCAAAGTGTACGAACACTTTTGGGAGCCACTGTATCTGTTTTTTTAGATGAGTGAGGAATATTTTATTCCTAGAAATCAGCTTAAAGTATTTTAAAATTATGTTTGAAAAAATTTGCGATTTTAGCTATTTTTGAGAATATTGATCAGGTACTAGAAAGTAGTACGGGTATACGGGAAAGTAGGCTCGTCTAGTTCTAGACAGAACTTCTTGTTGAAGTTCGTGTAGTAAATATGTTAGTTTGCTCATTGTTAAAATCCAAACGAAAATAGGCAATTTACTTTTTCACGAGCAAATATTTTTTCTCAGTATTGTTTCTTAAAACTGACACTTTAATTGAATGAAATTTATTTTAGATGTGATTTTAAACCCCTTGTAATTTTTTACTAAATATTAAAAAATAAATAAATAAATAAATACACAGAACAATTAATATCATTAAAACAATTATAAATCAATAAATTAGCTCATTTCCTGCAATAAGTATACCTTGAATACAAACTTTAAAAAAAGAATAATTACAATCTTACTATTATTATATGCGAAAGTTTGTCTGTATGGATGTATGGATGTATGGATGTTTGTTACTCTTTCACGCAAAAACTACTGAACGGATTTTGATAAAACTTTACAATAATATAGCTTATGCATCAGAATAACACATAGGGTAGTTTTCGTCGCGTTATGGGGGGCAAAACCCCCTTAGGGGGACAATAAAACACAATTTTTGTATAAATTCTCTAATATTGGGATGAAAAAATACTTGCACATATTTACATTATATGTCCATCGAAAGCTCTGATTTTTCTGCTGAAGATGGCACCTGTTCGAAATTTCTAAGTAGAATAAGAAACGAGTTATGAGCTTTTTAGTTCCATGTTCGAAGGCTTTCCTCAACTCAATACAGTATTTAGTGTATCATCTCAACTCCCTGTCGATAGCGACAATTGTTGTATTGTTGACTATCTTTGCTTTTCGTGACTGTTCAAGGCTTTTCTCAAGTCAAATCTTGAAGTAAGATTTTTGCACAAGATTGGCAAAAAATACATGATTTGGCTGATCATTTTCCACTTAAACGGAACTTTAATGTAATTAATGGTTTTTATTATTATTTATGCCGATTGAACACTTATTCATTATCCAATCAACCAGCAGATCGCCAAAATGTTTGCAGAAAGATTTCCGTAGCTGATGCATTTGGCAGTTTTTTCAACGTCGCTGTTTTTGAAGCCGAAGACTACGTCATAATGTTTCTCAGCTTTCACCATGTAAACAAAATATCGCCAATCAAAGAATTTTCAAAAGACTTTTTTTACTGTGTTAAATAATCCAGCAACTAAATTAGGCAAATCCATATACAGCACAAAAACTTCCATTAATTTCCCTTTTTGCACAATTTCAAACAATCACCAGATTTTACTACTTATTTTGGAAACATTTCGGATGAAACTGTTTAGCGCCATTTTATGGTGACCAAAAGTATCTCAGCATCTGGCGACGATATCTCTGTAACGAAAATTAACATCATATCGTTTTACAAAGTAAGGAAAGAAGGGGGGAGCATCATCGAAGGTACCCCAAAACGACTCTCGCAAATTCGGTAAAATCGCACTAAGAGCCCACAATGATTGAAATTTCCCAAAATAACTAAAGCAAGTATAAGGGGATTACGAGCGCAGCTACTTTTTTTAATCACTTAATACTTCATTAGCCATACAGAGAAGGTTTTAGACTCCATGTTTAAAAAAAAAGTATCAACAGATTAATCATTTTAGACATGAGAAGATTAATTTCATGTTTTGGGAATTTGTATATGCTTAAATATATTGCTTTCGTTTCTAAATCAATACTATTTTGTTCTTTATACTTATTGCTGTTTTAGTTTTATGGGTAAGGAAGAAACTCAATTTTTAATCACGTCAAAAAGATGTGTTTTAAATTCTTTCACTTAAAACAGAAAACAAAAGCAAGTAACGTTTTTTTCTCATAATTATTACTGACCCAGGCAACGCCGGGTATTTTTGCTAGTAATAAATAAATAAATAAATAAATAAATAAATAAATAATGCGTTTTAGATGTCTACTGTACAGTTCACCGACAAAAAGAACAGATAGGAGAATTGAATCTCTTTCAAATCTTTTTTTTTTGCCTCTATTCACTGCATACTAAAGGTGTAAGTATTTCAAGGGACTTCTTACGCACTCTAAGACGCTATTATATTGTATTTTTGTCTTTCATAATCGTTCCATAGTTTTTGTGCAGTTTTAGAGATCACAGACGCTAATAAAAACATCAGTGTCTAGGGGAACAAACCAGAACCCTTGCCCTGGATGGCAATATCCTGGTGGGGGGGAGGGTGTCAAGTTTCCTTATTCTTGTGTTTTTTTCGTTGAAAATTGATAGAAAAATTGAAGGAAGATGTGTAAAGGAGGCAGTTTTAGAATTTGATCCCGATCGGAGAAATCAAAGATCCGACAATGAAAAACATCACTTTTCTAAACATTTGAATGTACAATTCTCTACGTTGACCGTGCTTTTATCTGTGTAGGAAAATACCTAAAAAAGCTATTAATTTAAGAAGTATTTCTTCTAAAGCACGTACATGGATACACGAACCCATTCTTTTGAGTAACATTGATTTTAACAGACGTTAAAGGAAGTAATGTGGGTTTCACAGCAGATTTTTTACTTCCGAAAAGACTCGACGCTAGAGTTAAAACGTTGTACGTGGTATCTACTAGTCAACAATTTTGATACATATTTTACTTACTCTAAGGAAAGCGTTCTTCCCACCAAAGTTGTAGTGACCATCTGAAATTCTGAAGATTTTGTTTTCATCCTGTCGGTATTGACGAGCGACTTCCAGCACCTGTGAAGCACGGAAAAATTGAATAAACGGTTGAATGTGGAAGCTGTTTTAAGCGACACATGAGTTTGGTAAGTTTAAAACTTTAACTTACAAAACTCCATATGGAAAAAGGAAAAAAACAACGTTATTTTAAAAGGTATTTAAAACAGTGATAAACTGGAATTGCTTCAATTCAAAAATTTAGTCATAAGCATAATTTTATATTTTATATAGAAGTGGCACAAAACCTAAACAATAAAAACATAAATAGTTTCAAAAAATCATAAAACATGAAACCTGACTAAAATCTCAAAGTATGTCCTAAAAATATCAATGAACAATCTAAAAAAGCTCAAAACGTAAAACGAAATAAACAAATAAATAAACAAACAAATAAAATGAAATTAAATAAAAATAAAAGAAAAAGTGCAAAAGCGACTTCAAAGCTTGAGCTTTGATTTACACTACGTAAGACGATTTTCATTTCTGGGTAACTAATGTACATTTCTACTTGGGTTTAATATAAAAACATGAAACAATTTCATGTCCCTACAAACCTTTTTGGGTCAAGACAAAGAAATATTTAAATTTGAGTTAAATGTAAGAATTCTAAGGTTTTTCCTTATTTAGAGACATAAAAAAAAACGTTATATTTCAAATTAACAGCATATTTCAACCAAAATTCAACAAATTAATGGCAAGGGAACCTAGAAATGTGCATTTTTGGTTCTTAACTCGCTATTTAATCTTTAAGTTCTCGCAAATAAATTTTGCTTGTCCTCAGTAAAGTGCTCCTCTTGCTCCTTGGAATACGTTCTCTATGAACCCATGTTCGTTTTACAGCTTTCAAGGTGGGTATCAAGGATGCTTAGTTTGAGAGACATCCTTGAGTCCATTTTGCTAAAATTTTTAACAGGAGTCTCAACAACATAGTTCTACATAATTCTTACAAGTAACCCTACCCAACTGTGAACAACGATTGGAATAAAACTTTGCATATAGATAGAACACTTAAAACTATTGAACCCGTGTTTTTGAGCAATCACGATTGCTTATTGTTCTCATTTGACCGTTTTTGGTGTCCGTGCCTCTTTCAACTTGGACCAGAAACCTATGCAGCACCACCGCCCACCGTCCTCTGCTGGCGGCGCGGCGTGGCGCGTCTGCTCCGGTTTTGAGCTACCCGCTTCTCCTGGTCGGAGATGTCCATGTTCTACACACACGCACGTTCACACACATACACACACATACCCTCGCACACGCCTACCTGCATACACACAGGTCTACGCACACACACAACTATGCACGCGTAACCGCCCAGGAGGAGAGGCAGGCTTGGAGGGGGGGGGGGACAGAAGCCGTTTCTAGAAACAATAACTCCAATAAGTAGGGTTCTGTCTCAGTTCGTGATTGCGAAAAACATAATTTGAATTCAAAATTTCAGAATTCAAATTAATTTTCTTTCTTTTTTTTTTTTAATTTTTTTTATCGGCCCTATTGGTTTACCCCTATAAATAGTATTTTCAGAAAAATCCTTAAGCACATCAACTTAAGCTTGTTTAGTTTTTCCAAATTATCAATCATTATTTGAATTTTCGTAATTCAAATTTAAAATAAAAGAATATATTGTACCCTCTAATTTCCAATTATTCAATATTTAGGGACAAATTTTACCCCGTTTAAGGGTTCAATATTTTTTAAGTGCTCTATCGATGGGCAAAGTTTTATTCCAATCGGTGATCGACACTTGGGTAGGGTCACTTGTTAGCTTTATCGTTGCCAAAATAGAGCTACTATTTTAACATAACTGATCCATGACTCATTCTCCATCGCACTGAGAAGAATGGGAAAATATTCACGCTCAATAACTTCCTTTTTCAACGAAAACACCAGCCTTAACTTTTGAATCGGAAAGCTTGGGGAACATATGACGTAGATGGATGAATGTTGCAGATTCCTTTTCCAATGTAGCCGAAAATTGCTTCATGAGCCCCTGCTTTTTGTACAAAAGAGGCATTAGTTATTTTGATAACATACAAGTGGTCATTTAACACAGTACTTCTTCCCACAGTAAACTCACAACGTTTAGACTAATAATAATTTGCTTATAGAAATCCTGTTACTTCACAAAGGGCATTGAAAAGACTTTTCGAAGATTGTATTATATTGAAAAAGATTGTATAAAAGAATAAAAAATGCATAAAAAATCGCAGCTGTATAGATATCACTTTGACAGTCACAACACAGAAATTTTATGGTATTTATCAAGTACAGGAAACGAAACTGGCATACCAGAAACAGTTTTTTTTTTTTTTTTAATTTGGTGCATAGTGTTCTAACGAACATTTAACATTACCCTTTTGTCGAGTGCGGTTAGGCTTCCTGTTCTCTTTTTCTTTGTTTCTTTATCGGGGGATTGGAGAGACGAAATGCTTCGACTCAGTCCGGATCGGATGCGGCTGCATATAGTGTCCGTCTTGGCCAACGTATCAGTCCGTCTCGCGGCTGGAGACTGGGATCGTGGCGATGGGCACGCCATTTTTGACGAGTCCAAAAAGTCGGAATCACTTCCAACCAACACTACAACATTTTTTTCTTTCTTATGTGATGGAGTTCTGTGGATGGAAAGAGATTTTAGTAGTACGTATATCTAAATATATTATACTATTTGTCCGTGCGTGCTGTATGATTCTAAAGTAAGCTCGCTCTAATAGGTGTAACAAATTTGTTACCTTTTTCACATTGCCGGGGAATGCATGGACAACTGGACATGCTAACTGCAATCAAGTTTGTGAGTGATCTTATGAAACATTATCTTTATAATTGCCGATTTTTAAACAACCGAAAAATTGACGCTACCTGAATTTGACGGTAGAATTTCATGGTGATTTGTGTTCCATCAAGCAACTAACTTAACAAATGCCTTTCTCCAGCGTACAGTTTCATCATTTTTTTTCTTAAACAGTTAACAACACATTTGCAACCAATTTTTTGTAATAATGATAAGATAAAAAATAAATTAACAAAAGCATAAACAAAGGCTTCAAAGGAGAGGGGAACTTCATCTTCACCTAAACACGTCCTTCACAAGTTTAATTTTCATTTTGAATTATTCTTTCTTCAATCTCCTACCGTTAAAAAAACTTAGCTCTACGATCTATGGGGAAAATTTGTGCTGATATAAATCCATACTTAGGAGACAGATTAGCTTCTTTAGTTCAATAACAATGAATATATGTATATAACTTGAAAGGTTTGGAAATTTTGTAAATAAATATAGCTTTTTTGCTTCAAAAAATAGGAAGAAATGTCATGAATTAAAATTAAAATAAATTTCACTGCATGCTTAACTTCAATATCATTTCTCATCTTTGAAATGGCGTCAAAGGTAAAATCATATCATTCATTTGCATATCATGTATGAAACAATGTTTTATGTCGGCAGTTTTGTCTAGTGCTCAGACAAGTCTGATTGCGATGAGAAGGTCCTAGGTTTGAATCCCCACTCAGGTATGGATGTACTTTCTCTCTCCTGTCCTTGTCCTTTCGTTATGAAAATGTGTTATACTATGAACTATTGCCTCTCCTTATAAACGGGTCCTTATGGCATGTGTACTGTGGAAGTCGGACTTTGCACCGAATTACGGTGCAGTTGAAAAGGTGAAGCAGAGAACTCCAAATTGCCAGCCCAGCTAGCACAAGACAACAAAAACAACAATGTTTTATGCATGTACTGTCTGTTTTCCTTAGCGAGACCTAGCGCCAATTTGCGCATGCTTCAGGTCTGCTCTGATTGTATCAAAATAGGGAGGGAAAACTGGAAGTAAAAGGCGAAAAACTACGCGTTCAGCAGTCCTTCCAAAGTCGCGTCGAAAAGGTTAAGAGATAGCAAGTGCGAGCGGAAAGTGCCCATCCTTAACCTATCGCTCCTTTTTAAAATGGAATCTATCCTGAGTAGTAGTCTTTGCTTTCGAGAACGGACAGTATGAAACACTGCTTGTGATCTTAAAGTTTCAAATTACTACTAGGAGGTGAGAGTGAATGTCAGTTTACTCACACTTTCTTCTGCAGCAAAGTACTTCTCTTCAGAGAAGATCCGGGCGAACTGGGAGACGGACTTCCGCTGGAACAGCCCGAGTCCCACCTTTGAAGTCGCGGAGAAGATGGAAGAGTTGCAGCAAAGAAGAACTCGTCTTCCGAGGGTTCTTCCTCGTCTTCGGAAGCAAGGACGGCTCCATCTTCACCGAGAGCTACAGCTGGTAGCTGAAGCGGCGGAGGGAGAAGCACACCGAACCGGGAGGCTAGGCGAGATAGTTCCAGAAGGCAGAGTAAGACGGTGCGGGGCTGTGCCTGTAAAACTAAATTAGCCAATATTTCGTCATTAACTCACCATCAGTGAAAAATTTAAAGAAATGTACACATATTGATTTAACGAAAATCATCAACAGATAGCTGAGTCAATCAATTACAGGATGTTTTTTCAACACACTGATAAAGAAAATTCATTCAAAACCTATTTTAGATCTAAGCATAATTCTTTTTTATGTTTTAATCCGAATCTGAAAAGTTTTTTTTTTCTCAACGTCAATACACAATACACTTCTACGCGTGCAACTTTTGTAGTTCGAGAAGATTTAGAAAATTTTAAACTTCACTCCAGGCACCAAAGCAGCCAAAATTTGAGTGTTGAAAGACGAGGGTTTTATCATAGTCTTTATCTATTTTAATTATATACAGTTGAAGAGTTTGTTTGAACGCACTAATTTCAGGAACTACTGGTTTGAGTTGATTTTTTTTTTGTGTTGAATAGTCCCTTTATTGTGGAGGACTATAGGCTATATAACATCACGCTATGACTAATAGGAGTGGAGAAACAATAAATTGAAATGAAATCAATAATAATCATGATGCATGTCTAACGTTCAAGATAGCCATCGCCGAAGCCTGAATTGCTCAGTCGGTAAAGCGCTGGACCAGCAACCCTAGGGTCTCGGGTTCGAACCCGCTGCAGGCGGGAAGATTTTCAGCATTTATTACCCGACTCATAAAAAATCAATTGATTTATAAATCAAGTGTTTTCAATTATTTGTTGTTGTTAAAAACGTTTGTCGGTTTTCTTATTTAACGGAAAACATCGAAGTGGATAACGGTCTCCCAAATGAAAATCTCCAAAAAGTCCAGAAATAAATTCGGTTGTCTTAAAATCTCTAAAACTGTGAAATTTTAGCACTTGAGCATATGACTGGAGGAGGCCTGATTCTGATCCTGATCGGCCCTGCTCCAATGACACTCCGGAAACTTTCTCCACCTGTTGGAAAACCTGGGATTTGAGGTGTCCACTCAGAAAGCATGAGAGAGCCGTCTGTAGTCTCTTTCGGATTTTGAGACCGTGAATGATCAAGTTACGTAAAGTTAATTTGAGATACATTTAATTTTCAAAATTACAGAAAAGCAATTAGTGCTTTCCTTTTATTTTTGAACTTACCCAAACCATCAGATTCGAACAGTACGGCTTCTCGAACACCAAAATCGCTGCACCAGCGGATGAAGAGCTCGGCATTGTCTCGAGCGAAGAAACTCTCTCTACGAGCACTCTCCCAAAACTTGAACGATCGCTTAAAGTGAGAAAACAATAGTACATCATGTCACCATAAATACAATTTTGAAACTGTAAATTTGATTTTTCAATTAATTTTAATTAAAGTATGTCATATACCAGGGTTTGTCGTGTACCTTTCCAAGTCATGGCACGCTTTGAATTGTAAGAATTTCCTCATGGCACATTAGTATCTGCATGATATGATATGCATAGATCAATGGTGCCAGATTCGGCCTTCCGGCAGAAAAAGATTGAGGTATAGATAAATACAGTGGTGTTGCTACGGCGGGGGAGATGGGTAAACCTCGGCTGTCGCCCGTCTGGGGGGTGACACTGAAAGTGGAGATGCAAGTTTTTTGAAAAATATGAAAATAAAATGCATTTTAAAGCCTACAAATTTGAAAAATTTTCGGGAAGGGGGGAAACCCTGGACCCCCCCCCCCCTTTTATTTGTTTTTTGTATATTAGTCCATTTTAAATTTCGTTATAACACAAATGTAGTTGTTTCTGAAAATTGCATGAATATCATGCTTACATAATGTTTTTTTCTTTTGCGTTTGTGGGTTTGTGGGAAGGGGGGGGGACACCACAAATTACCGCCCCGGGTGTCCCCCATGCTAGGTACGCCTTTGATAGATAAACACCATGCTTCAATATTTGTTGTTTTTTGGGGGTGAGGGAAAGAAAAGGATCCAGAAAAATTTTAGTGACTAGGAACCCACTTGTTATATTTTTCCCACTTACTGAAATAAGCTCTCTATAAAACTTAATATAGAGGAATGGTGCCGCTAGTGACGTAACATATTTGAAACCAGATGAAATTTTTTTATGAGTAACTATTACAATATTTCAATATTTCGTTTCATTAACAACAAAGGTTTGATGTGTGGACACTTTGAAGCACCCTTCACTTCTTCCTGTTCACTCCGGGGTAACAGAAGAGTGAAAGAAGATTTCAGGAGATATCGTAGACAAACTTGTACTTTTGATTGTTAATGTTTTAAGTTTTGCATATACTCTTTTGATTTATTTGTCAATGCATTTAATTAGAGCCCGTTCACGTGATGCATTAACGATGCAGCTGCCTTGCCTTAGAATCATTCATGTTTAGAGCTCACGTGCAGTAGTGATATACCAAGTGATCTATTAAGATTTTTCATCTTGACGCTAGGTGCTTGTTCTAGTGATGAGTTTACGTTCCGCCTGCGCTGTGTTAGCAAGCAGCATTCCACATCGCTGCTTTGAAGTTGCGTTAGAGCTGCAATATGATAAATTATCATTTATGCAACAATTTTCAAAATTTCTAAGGATTATCACTGTAATCCCTTTGTTTTCAAATTTCTGTCTACACAAACATTCACCGTGAATACTGCCTTTCTATTTTCCCAATTAACAGAAGATATAGTTTAAAACGAAATAACACTTAATTATGACACACAACTAAGACATTTGACGCACGTTGAAATCAATGCGCGTCTGCATGAGATCTCTAAGTATTTCATGTCGCGTGTTAGATCTAACCAATTGATGGTTTGTTCGAAGTGAGAAATTGCCATTTAAAGTTTTCCACCTCCATTTATTTGATGCTGATGCAAATTTGTCGGAAGTTTTAAAACAATATTTCCCATTGGCAAATGATCATAAAACATTGTATTTAGGTGAAATATGTGACAAAGAACCACCTTGTGACCGTCATTCAATTTCGATAAAAAGTGCAGATACGACCTTTATGCTTAGCGCGGCACGCGGCAGAATAGCACAATCAGGAAATCAAAAATATTTCAACTTACAATCAACATCAAAATTGAGTCGACTAATTCCTCTGCCGAAATTCCCCCCACAATGACTCTTTGTCAATGCTCGTCAACAAGAAACGAATTTCAATTTTTTACACCTTGTCCTTATGGCATGGGAGCTCTTTTTATATCCATTTTCATTGTTCGAACTTCGTTTCCAGGGACTATTTTTGAGCAGTTCTTCTCGTAGTATTTTAGCTATCACTTATTAGTACTTTTCCCAGACTCTAATTCTAATATCTCTTTCATTTATTTTTAAGAACTGGCCTAATCAAGGACTCTGAGTGTACTGACTCAATAAGACTCAATTTGAAACTGACTCAATTTTATGCTCTTAAAATTAGATGAATGATTAAACTTTTCTGATAAATGGTACCGAAAACGAACCAGAGTTTTGTTCTAAATCTGTTTACATGTTCTTAGAAGTTTTGGAACTTAATAAGATTAATTTAAGATTTTTTAACTTCCAATTTAATGTAAGTCAGTACGACACTAGTTCGCTACGACTAAAACTATTTTTTACTAAACTAACATGCACTGTTGATAACAAAAATTTACTTTTTCTTCCTTAATTTTCTCATAACCACGTTTTCAAAGTTTTTATTGACACCAACAGCTTTAGTGAAAAAAATTTTAACTCTAAAGATTTGAAACTTTGCAAAAATGATAATTCAATATATTACTGTGATAATCATCGAAAAAATGATGTACTTGCAATACGTGGTTTTGAAATAATGATCAACTAAACCTAGAGGACAAAAAGCACGTTTTTCGGGGGAAATTTTTAAACATTTACCCATTAAACCTGTTTTCAGTTAATTATTTCCAAAATGGCAGGTCATATGACTCTCTGGTATCTAACAAAGAGATCAACACAAAAAGTTTTTAAAATTATGAAAAAGGGAATGCACTGAAAGTTTTTTGCTAAAAATATGACTTTTTCTATTACAAAAAACCTATAGAAAATTATTTTTTCTACAAATAAGTAGTCAAAGTGTGTTATGCTATATTCAATAATCGTATAAAGTTTTAGAAAAGTGCAACGAATATTGAAGAAAAAAATATTTAGGGGGTTCGCCTACTTCAGGGTTCCATACTTATATTCCATGTACACCGTATATTCTCAAAAATTTTTTAGACACATAGCGTATACCCTCAAGCTTCAAAAATTTTCATTTATATTCGCATTCGTGTATGATCACATACACATATTGTGCATAATCGATTACTGAGAGTATACCCTCAGAAAAATTGATGGGAACATACCCCTGGCTACCTTAAGCAATTCGGGGGAGGAAAGAATTTATTTGAAAAAAAAGGGGGGGGGGGGGCTCTATGGTAGAAGCTTCGCTTCACATGCCGGAGGTTTCGGGTTCGCTACCTGCCGCACAGTGGGGCAGCCTAATGTTAATTTGGACATTGGGCGGAAAATTAAACCATTTAGTTTTGCATTTTTACTGTTGTATTGATAAACTAAAAACATATTCCCACTAATCTTACTAGTTTTTAACATTATTACCCGAAGATAATACCTTGAATTCGAAGAATTAGCTAGCTACTTCGTTAGAAGACAATTTAGTAAACAGTAGCTAACTTGTTTAAGAACTGTTCAAATTTAATAATGTGATGTGCCGGGCTTTATGCACTCCTAATAAATAAGAAAAACACCCAAAAACGTTTCTTAGAAAATACGAAAATTTTGGAGATAACTTTCAAAGTATTTTGAATATATTTTTGAATTACGAAAATCGCTAACAAACGCCAATAAATCTATTATATCCCAAGCATTGTAGAGAGTTTCAGTTTTCATAATCCGGTTACAGTTTTTGCCTAAACCTGCCTATTCAAAAGATATTGAAAATTAAAGATAAGTAAATATTTTACTACGAGGACGACGAAACGAATACGAAATGAAAGTTGTACGAAACGTATTATTTACGTTGGTTTTTTCACTTTAATCAAGTAAACATGTTTACAGTTTTCAGTTTGTTTACTTTTTATTGCAAATTATTTCAATTAAATTCTTCGAGGAATCAGTTTCATTGTGTCATTTGTCGAATGTGGGACAAAATCATATGAGATGCTTAGAAGCATGGTTTCGTTTACTTATTCCGGGGACTACAAAAATTGGGACTATTTTGAGTTGTAAGTGACAGCAGACGAAAAAGACACAATATTCTCCCCAAAATACTTCTCATAAATTGTATGTACGCAATAACAAACACGTCACAAAATGAGTAAAAATGAAAACAAGGAGCAGGCATATTTTGAAAAGATCAAAATATTATACATGTACATCAAGAAAAGTGTTTTTCTTCAAAAAGCAAACGTTTGTCCTTAATAAACATCTAATTTCTTTTATTACATTCTATATTAGGAGAACTTACAGCAAGCTATTTACTTTTTACAGCATTAAAAGCTATTTACTTTCGATTTTAGTCCAGCAAGTTGTCTAACAAACAAAAGTAAACACTTTTTAATTTAAATATCCATTTAATACTTCACCAGATTTATCCAAAATAAATTCTGAAGGAATTATCATGCCTAAAAATTTCATCTTTTATTCTGAAGTATCATCGTCAGAATCCCCGAGTTCAGCTATCCAATATGGGTCATTCCATGTCAAGTGATCCAAAATTTGGGAAATTTTTTCCCTCACCCTTTTGTATTTCTTTGAAATTTGGCTCATCGATTGTACCCTTTGAGGTAATCAAAAGTCCAAATTTTTAGATTTTTATCTCTATTATTTTTTTATTTATGACACTTTGATTTTTCGAAAAACCCGCTTTTTTTCATGGATGCTTGAACATAAAATGGACGATAACTCAGCACCAAATATAGATAGAAAGATTTGGTAAAAAGCATTTTAAAGTACATTAGTTGCTGTTTAATGGGATATGCAACATGAATAATTCCAAAAAAATTTTAATTTAAAAAAAATAAAATTTAAATTTTAAATTTGAATTTCTCAAAAAAAGTATAATGAATTTTTTTTAAAAAATTCTCAAAAATTTTTGTGTATTTTATCTTCATTTGTGCAAAGTTTCAAGTTGGGATCTCAATGGGATCATACTTTTATGAATTTTTAAATAAAATTTGACTTATGAAATAATGACATTTTTCAGATTCTAACTAGTTAAAAATGGGGTTCTCTCACTGGGGATGGTCTAGTAAGTAGTAATTGATCATAACTATGCTTGAAATGAGCTGACGTGAATTTCTAAATTGGCAAGTCCCCCCCCCCCCCCGCGCCACCACTTTTATTATTATTTTTTTTCAAAACTATTTTTAAAATGTAAAAAATAAATAAATGAATAAAAAACCAAATTGAATAGTAAACTTATTAAAAATTGGTAAATGTTCTTCTTTAAAGTAAGAAGAAGACCCCCCCCCCCCCAAGCCACCACTTTTATTATTTTTTTCCAAAACTATTTTCAAAATGTAAAAAATAAATAAATGAATAAAATAAAACAAAATGAATAGAAAACATATTAAAAGCTGGTAAATGTTCTTCTTTAAAGCAAGACAAAGTACATTCCCCCCCTCCCCACATTCACTCACACATACGATTAACACTATACTAGTATCACGCTTCATCTGATGCTTTTTTTTTTTCAGACCAAGTGTTTCTTTTTCAATCCGAACTTCGCAAAGTGTACTTGGTTATTTCACTATCTGATAAGGAAAGTTATGATTCATTTCGTTCCTTACCCTTGCACCAACTTTCAATTTTGGATGGAGGAAAGAAATAGTTTGCCCCAAGATCACAGCAAAATAGGAGTGTTTCCCCCCGTGTTGTTTCATTCTTTTTGCACTAAACTAAAAATAAATTTAAGTATCAGGTCATTTGTCTGTCAGCATAAAACTAACTGTCTTTCTATAACATTTGGAGTGCAGCTGTTTTTTCTTTTCTTTAATGCTAGTTTTCTTTTAATTTCACTTGTAAACGAGAGCAATGCAGCGAGATCTATTTATACATACATTAAAAGCAGTTATAGATCAAACAAATTTTGCTAATTTGAGCATAACCTTCCATGTTGTTATGTTTCATTCCAGATTGCCCCCCCCCCCCTACCGTCCCACTTTCCGAAAGAAAAAAAATCTGCAAATGAGTGGTTCTCTTCAGTTTTTCTGACTTTTAGTTTTTATGCCCCCTTCCCCCCCATTTATAAGCTTTAGTCACTACTGATGTTTAGCAGCGTGTGTCCCAGTTTATTAAGGTTATAACTCTTACGTGCCGGCTTTTTTTCTAAATACAGTTTTGAAAAAAAAAAAAAACGATAAAAAGTGGTTGTGTGACGGAGGGGGGGGGGGGTTACTAATCTACAAAGTCATGTCAGTTCATTTCAAGCATAGTCATGATCAATTACTACTTACTAGACCATCCCCAGTAAAAGAACCCCATATTTAACTGGTTAGAATCTGAAAAATGTCATTTTTTCATAAGTCAAATTTTATTTAAAAATTCATAAAAATATGATCTCATTGAGATCCCAACTTGAAACTTAGCACAAATGAAGATAAAATACACACAAATTTTTGAGAATTTTTAAAAAAAAATTCATTATACCTTTTCTGAGAAATATAAATTTAAAGTTTAAATTTTATTTTTTTAAAATTAAAATTTTTTTGGAATTATTCATGTTGCATATCCCATTAAACAGCAACTAATGTACTTTAAAATGCTTTTTACCAAAACTTTCTATCTATATTTGGTGCTGAGTTATCGTCCATTTTATGTTCAAGCATCCATGAAAAAAAGCGGGTTTTTCGAAAAATCAAAGTGTCATAAATAAAAAAATAATAGAGATAAAAATCTAAAAATTTGTACTTTTGATTACCTTAAAGGGTACAATCGATGAGCCAAATTTCAAAGAAATAAAAAAGGTGAGGGAAAAAACTTTGGATCACTTGACATGGAATGACCCATATCCGAAAGTAATCAGTGACGCTTCGGATTTTTTTTCGTGTATGCCAAGTTTTAAAAAGTCATTAAAAAAATAATTTAGAATATCATCTGTTATTAAACAGTCATAAACGAAAAAAATAGAACATTGTGATAAAAAATGAATTTAATTTTAATTTTTAACCTATCGTCTGCTCATGCTTCATTTAATGATATTTTCTAAATAGGTTTTGGCATTAGTTAGAGTTGTTGTTTACGTTCTAAAGATTTCGCTTATCAATTATTGCTATTCGGTGATCTATAAATACGTTTTTGTGCAGTCTAAAGTTTTGTACTTAACAATGTAATTCTACGATGGCTCTAGTGTATACGAATTCTTGTGTACGCTGGCTTTGGTAAGCAAACTTGAATGATATCGGTGCTTGACCCAATAGACTTCCTGGTGAAAGATGAGTTTCAAAACCAACCGTGACCTTTTTATTTTTTTAAACACAAATTCTATTCCTTTTACCGATTACGACCTGGCTCTGGAAAAATGGATTGACACTCTTGGTTCTGAGATTACAAATACGACAAAGACGAAATTAAGAGATAAATTGAGAAAATAGTGCAATTATTTATCAACGAAGTGGTCTTCGTCAAATAGAACTTTGGAACCGTTTCTCAGGAAAAATGAACAGTGGCTGAATATGGATTTGTCTTTTTTCGAAGAATTCATTTATGAACTTGTGCCTTCACTGTTAAAACTACAGGTTGCGTTTGGCACCTTTCAGGGTTGAAACGCTTGTTCACCAGCGACACCCAATACGGAGCCGGAATAGCACCTCTTACTAGGGCGAAAAATGGGCACCTTTTAAAAGACAGGCAGCGCGGGGGAAAAGAAGGAACCTTCGGAGAGAAAAATGGCACCCTCACTGATTTCTACAGTAGATCCTCTTCCCCCTCCCCCCGATTGTGTGCGTTTTTGAATATTATTGTGTTCTATTTATTGTTTGGGTTTATTATAGACAAAGTCTTGGTATTTTTTTCACATTGAATTCATTTTGGATTAAAACTTGTCATTTAAGGCATTTGATCACATTTCAGACTTTCCAACATAATATAGAAGTGTTCATGACTTCAATTCCTCTATCTGAGTTCTAACTCTCATAAAAACCCTTGGATTGCTCAGTAAATGATATTGACATTTACTATAGCATGATACTAAAAAATAAGACTGTAGGCATTCATGGATAATTTACAAGCACAGCCAAAAATATTCAGTTATATTACAATCACGGAAAAATCAAATCGTTTCATTAAATGCAGGCGTTTCATAAACGTTCAAAATATTTTAATCAAGAGTAACATATTGATACGTATTATATAGTTCGACATTTGAATATCCTATTTGAACATAAGTAATCTAAAAAACCACTTTTTTTCTTTGTTAAATAGAAACTTTTTTGACATTAAAAATCAAAACAAATTTTTAGCATCCTACATAATGAAAAGCATTGGAAACAGAAATTAGAGAGAGAGAGAAAAAATAAACGCGTCTAGACACTGCATTCGGTTTTGAAATAACACCAACGAAATATTTTCACGTAATGAGTCATGGCATGAAACACACAGAGAGATTTCTTTTCAAAGCTTTTTTTTCTTTTCTTTGCTACGTCTACGCAGTTATTTTATTGAGAAGAAAAAGACATTTAGTCTATCTGCTGTAGCAGTTAGTTACATCATTGAATTTTCATCCCGGTTACTTATTAATTATTTCGTATTGCTAACAATAAACTATTTTGGGGAAAATCCGTGAGACCGCAGACGTGACAAGCAATGAACACCATATATTAGGACACGTGATAAAAAAGCCATACATCACTATGTTAAAACGGTTAACTATAAACAATAAGCTGTACTCAGTTTACTTTGTTGAAACACAACTCTGAAAACACTAAAAGCCTGTTGGAAAGCCTTAAATGTTATACCATGATTAAATGCCTGTACTTACGCAAGGTTTTGAAGGATTGTCTCAGAAATGTGGAATTTTAATCCAGTTTCGTAGTCGATTCAATGTAAAAATTTAATGTACCTTTCAACTACGTTGCAGCATCGTCTTCCGTCATTAAAGTGGCTGAATTGAACTTATGCCGGAGTGTACAGCGCATGTGCGAGCGAGGCACCTTTGCGGAGGAAAAGAGTCGCTATTGGTTACTGCGTGGGCTGATGGCTCTTCATTACCTTCTTTCATCCACTGAGGTGCTAAAAGATATCGGAACAATATTTCCTAGTCTCTATGGCACCCTGTGGCTCCGTCTTTGCACCCTACGACGGAAAATCGCACTCAGCTGGCACCTCTGGTTATAACAGTGTTGTTCATCAACAGGTATTTCTCCTCCATTACGCTCGAAATCGTTTGAACATTTGTCCGATCTACAAAAACGCAGAAAAACTGAACATTTAAGAAACTGTTCTGACGAAATGTTTAATTTTGTCTTAAACAAAAAGTTCAGGTCTGACGACGAGGCAGTATATATTTTTAATTTTATCCAAAACCAACCCGAGCATATTAAAACAATAAAAGAATTTTGTGAAAATCTCTCTAACCCTAATAATATTCCTGGTTACAATGAAAAAATGTTAGCCATGTATGCAACTGCTAAACTTACGAGGTTTCAATATGATGTTCTCAGAAAAAATGCAAAAGATTTGGGCAGGAACATTTATCCGGAGTAATAAAAAAATTCAAATTACTGAAAAAGAGTGCTATCCTGATAATGTAAAAGTTACAGATTCCGGAGTTAACGTAGGTTTACAAAATTTATTAGATCATACTTCTTCCCGATTCATAAAATTGTTATCTGATAAAATTGAAAAAAGCTCCCTTCAGAACCTCACTATGATATTAAAATGGGGATGTGACGGTGCTTCCAACCAGTCGCAGTACAACAATCTTCTAGCACTGAAATAGATGACTCAACGGTATTTATTATTAGTGTAGTCCCTCTTAAAATTATCAAGAAAGATGAAGATATGGTGGTTTAGATCAATGAAAAGACTTCTTCTACTAGATTTTGTCGACCAATAAGTTTTGAATTTGCAAAGGAAACGAAAGAAACAGCGACAAATTTCGTAGAAAAAATGCAATCGCAAATAGATACCCTTCAGCCATACATACTCGTAGATCAAGATCATGTTATTACCATAAATTATGAATTGCATTTAACTATGGTGGATGGCAAAATTTGCAACTACTTAACGGAAACTACTTCCTCGATGCGTTGTTATATTTGCGATGCGTTACCTAAAGAAATGAATAATTTAAGTGTGGTGAACAAAAAAGAAATTAAAGAAGACCATTTCCGTTTTGGTTTATCACCTCTGCATTGTTGGATACGTTGTTTTGAATGCCTCATACACATTGCTTATAGGCTTGACTTCAAGGAGTGGAGTGCGGAGTCACCTGTCCACAAAGAATTGTTACAAAAAAGAAAGGCAAGAATACAAAACGACTTTAAATCTAAGCTGGGGTTGATGGTAGATTATGTAAAACAAGGCCATGGAACATCCAACGACGGAAATACGTCACGAAAGTTCTTTGCGAATGCAGAATTATCAGCTTCCATAACCGGAATAAATCTTGACATGATAAAACGATTTTCAACGATTTTGCATGTTATTTCATCTGAATGCACGATTAAATTCAAAAAATTTGAAATATATACGAAAGAGACAGCTCAGATGTATGTGAATTTATATGGTTAGTATTTTATGCCCGTTACAGTGCATAAATTATTTATACACGGACCCGAAATAGCTAAGTATGCTATAGTACCAATCGGTCAACTCTCCGAAGACGCTCCAGAGGCAAACCATAAGTATTTTCGATCGTATAGGGAATTGCATTCAAGGAAAACGTCCAGAATAGATAACGATGGAGACGTTTTTATTAATTTATTAATCAATTCTGATCCTCTTATCTCAAATTCGCGTCCAAAGATTTGCAGTTTGCACCACGAAATGTCACAACAAGTGAAGAATTTGCTTGAAGATGATGGAATGGAAATTGGCTAAAATACTGTTACATATTTCTTTAAAAATTGTTTTTAAATGAAAATTAAATATTTTAATTTGCACTAATGACTTAGTATTTGATTATCTTTACATTTTAAATAACGAAATATTATCACATTTTTAAGTAGAAATTGGTTTTACTGAAATGTCCAAGATCTCCGTACACTTGCCCCATTTTTCGCCGGTGCCCTGGGTGTTATTTCCTCTCTATGTGCTGTAAATCTTTCTTGTGTTGTCTTATGTGTTAATAAAGAAGTGCAATTCTTCGAGGCAATGGCACCAATCTTTCCGTAGTAGTTTATTACGGACACGCCAACAACAACAAAAGGTTTGAAACGCTGATAACAATATTTTGCGTCTTGCCAGTCTGCGAATTTCTCTTCTTTCCACCCAAACATAAATAAGCACGTTCAAGGTCAAAAATCTTTATACTAAACTCAGGCTATAAGCAAATAAAAAACATGTATATTTGTGTATGTCTTGTATCAAAATATAATATTTATATTAAGTATGCTAAAAAATATTTTAAAACTTTTCAAGCAAGCGTGTCAAGTATTCAAAGAGAATTTCGGATTGTGTAGTAAAAGAAGTCATTCTTTATTGACTAGCTGCATGAAGCAGATTCCCACAAAGCATCGATTACCGGAATACTGATCAACCGAAACATCGGTTAATCGAAAGCCGTCCGATATTCAGAATCCCTGCAGGTATTTCGATTTTTGATGAGAAACTAATTTTCAAGAGTATCATCTGCTTGTTAGTTAATATTTAAAGGGAAAAAACTATATACGTATCTAAAACTTTAAGCAGTTGGCACTGAAATTTAATCCTTGTTCCTCTCAAGGATTTATGCTTGCTGATTTCATGCTTGCTAATTTCATCCTTGCTTCAAAGAAGCCTTGATTCAAAAGTTTTATTATGATTGCTTTTAACATTACTGTTGCAAGGCAACAAAATTTGTAACAATGGGTTTTATATCTAAACATTTAATTGGGAAATTACATGAAATTTGCTATTTTCCATCCCAACCGAAATGATAATTTTATTTCAGAATTTTCATTTTTCAGCGCTAAGTTGTACGTTGAAACTAAGCAAATCATTTAGTGAAATCCAGAAGTCTCTAAGTGATCTAGTTGCTGAAATATAAGCAAAACCAGACCTCAGATTATTCCGTGACAAACAGGCCAAGTATAATAAAAGTGCTTAAAAAGCAGGTGGATTTCCACAATAGATGTTAATTTGAATTGTTTTAAACTCAAAATGTAGTCTTTGAGCTGTTTAAATGCAAAAATTCTTTTATGTATAAATTCTACGTGAAAATTTGTTTCTGATAATTTTCCAAACCAAATTTGTCGGATACATCAGATATAACAGGCGTTATCGGAAATATGCATTACATTTTTACAGCTTTTAATGTTTTAAATTATGAAACAGTAAGAAAACAAAATCAAATATTTAAAAAATGATAATAGATTCTCTTGGAGAGGATCTTTGAAAAAATATAAAAATAATAAATAATAATTGTTCAATGCTCTGTGAAGTTAGGAGCAGGGCAGGGGCAGGCAGACACACATTTCGTCCTCTGATAAGCTTGCTTAAAAAACGAATTAGTAAATAAATGAATCGGGGCATTTTTCTCTCTGGATTTTAAAACTTTTAATTTGCTGCGTAGTTTTTGTTTCCTTTGACAAAATTTTGATGTGATAAAATTACTTATGAAGTTTGAGAAATAACTCTCTTTCATGAACATTTTATAACGAATTTTAGTGCTATTTTTAGAACACATAAAACTCCTTATGATTCTCAGTTTATGGCAGCATAAAATTTGTTTCAGGATATTTGAATACATACCATCGAACTATATTTTTCATCCCTCCTTAAAAACTGCTTTCATAAATATAAACGCAAAATGTAAAATAAAACAAGTTGTAATTTGAAAACAAATGCTAAATTGCATTCTCATAAATTAATTTTACGGCATTTTCCATATCATCTAGTTTATTAACTTCACTCAAACATAAATTCTTTATGCGAAGATTCCTCAAAATCTGTGCACTTAAAACGTAAATTAACGTTACAATGGGGTCGTTCACAAATTTTAAAAGTATTTTTTTTTTTTTTTTTTCTGAAAGAGCAATCTCTAAAAACATAGGGTCTGACTTCTTTAAAAAGTAATTTGACTAAGTTAAATATTTTTAAAAAAATGTTTTAATTGGTGCGTTTTTATTGTTTACGCTTCTGCTGATGGCATCACAAATGATGAAATGCCATTCACTGATGTCATTCACAGAGCACTATATTTAATTTGCATCTTCACTCACATGTGTTGGCAACGATATGGTTGATAGCAAACATAGAGCGCAATACTTAATTCGCTTCTTGATTATAATAACGTGGAAACGCGGTAGACAGATGCGCCAAAGTACATCATTTATGACGTCATAAAGACTACGCCTTATTTTCAACATCGAACATTAAAAAAAAAATAATTAAAAACTAACCGCTGGGAAAATAAAAGTTCTTTCTCGCTCCATGTTATTATTTTACTTATTCTATCAATTTGAGTGACTAAAAGTAGTACTTTTGACTGAAGGAAATAACACCCTCACAGTTCAAAACGTTAATAATTTTTCCAAAACCCCTACCAACTGATTTTTTAAGCATAGAAGTAATTCTTTTTTCGTAACTCAACTTCTTCTCATTGGAAAAAGAAGGGGGAAGGGAGGAGAAGTATTGAGATTTATAAATGCTCAGCCTTTTATATCGATACGGAGCTGATGCCATTAGCACAGTGCGCAATATTTAATTCTCATCTTTACTCGCGTGTACTGGCAACGATATGGTTGGTAGCAAGCCTAGAGCGCAATATTTAATTCGCTACTGAATTATCATAAGCAGGAAACGCAATAGACATCAAGCGTAAGCATTCAGCGCACTAACGGAGATGCGCCAAAGTAAATTATTTGTGACGTCATAAAGTTCACGCCTTATTTTCAAAATCGGACATTTAAAAAAGTAAAAATAAATAAAAAATTAAGCGTTGGGAAACTGAAAGTTTTTTCTCGCTCCATGTTATTATTATAATTATTATTATTATTATTATTTTGACTTTTTCTGACAATTTCAGTGACTAAAAAGTAGTACTTTTGACTGAAGGAAACAGACCCATCCATTGCAACTCAATATTCCTTTCTATAGCATTTAAACATACCAAAGCAATATGCAAATTAGTAAAACAAAAATTTCTCGTGATCAACATTTCTTTTAAAAATTACTAACCATTCAATGACATCGAACTGATGTACTTATGTAATACTTAACTAGCTGCGTCGTCCGGCTTTGCATGGTCTAAAAGTTTTTTCAGGTGACGCGTGTTCAACAATCCGGCTTGAGAAAAAAAAATCAGTAAAATTTTGCGGCAGATTGCGGAAAAATAACCAAAAAGGAAACATTTTAAATCCCCCGATTACAGGAAAAGCCTCAAAACGAAAGCCAGAATTTTATTTGTTCATATTCGAGGAAAAAATGGCAACAGATCTTTTTTCCTCAATAATTTTCTTTACGCTACAACTTTTAGTAGAAGCATTGTTACGGAAAGTTGAGTTGAAGCACTGAATACTAACTTGAATGGAGTAAAGCCTTCGAAAAATAGGGATTTTATGTCGACGTCTAAGTAGCATAGTTGTAGTTTTTAATTGATTTCTCCACTAATTATTATCAGAGGATTATGTTAAATAACCAAAAATTAAGAAGGGGAGATTACGAATCTATCGATACCTGGTTTGATGATTTGTTCACTGGCGTTCGGAAGAAGTATCTCCGACGTAGATACACGGGTACGCTCAGTTTTTTAAGATTTTTGTTCACAAAAAATCGCAAATGCATACTAATCTAAAATGGCTACTTGTTACCTAGGATAAACTTCTATTTCAACCCATTTAAGAAATAATGTACAGTCTAACTCGCTTACATCGAAAGCAAAGGGTCCGCGAGGTTTGCTCGATATAACTGAGTGCTCATAAAAAAAAAAGAGTTTGTGAAAAAAATCATGAAAATTCATTATAGTTGCCATTTTTCTTCTTTTTAATTACTCTGCAATTCGAAAGAAGTTGGTCAATTTGCTTTGAACTGTCTGAATGTCTCTTTCTTGTGTCATTGTTTTTGAGGAATACATAAAAAGACACTTCATTTTTAAATGCTTTTTTACTCCACAAATTAAAAAAAGTTCTGCCATCGCTTGTTCTCAGTATTTATGATATATCCTTTACCTCCCTGTGGACTTTTGAATGTCAAAGAAAATTTACCAAAAAGGTACAAGCTGAGTTGGAAGTCAACAGAAATTTTCTAAATCACGAGATATTGCTCGCTTTAAGCGGGGTTTGCTCGTTAAAAGCAAGTTATGTTCCCATAAACGTAACATTGTACCAACCAAGTATTTCTGAATGGGGTGGTTTCCTTCTGTCAAAAGTACTACTTTTAGTCACTGAAATTGGTAGAATGAGTAAAAAAAACTAACATGGACCCAGAAAATGCTTTCATTTTCCCAACAGTTATTTTTTAATATATTTTTTAAAATATCCGATTTTGAAAACAAGGCGTGGTCTTGATGACGTCACAAATGATGCATTTTGGCGCATCTTTCTACCACGGTTCCACGTTGTGATAATCAACAAGCGAATCAAAATTGCGCTTTACACTTGCTATCAACCATATCGTTGCCAATACACGTGAGTAAAAATGTGAATTAAATATTTTGCTCTGTGATTGGCAACACAGAATGGCATTTCGTCATTTGTGATGTCACACGACAGAAACGTAACAATGAAAGCGCACACAGATTTCAGTATTTTTTTAAATATTAAACTTAAACAAATTATTTAAAAAATGGTCAAATCCTATGTTTTTAAGAATGCTCTTTCAGAAAAAAATACTTTTATAATTTTGGAAACGATCCCATTCCTCGTTAAATCCGGGCTCTCGCTAAATCAGAGCTCGTTTTAACCGACTTCGACTGTACTAACTAATACACATTCGAAAAAAGTATTTGGCTTCAAACATTATTTCACGGATATAGCTTTAAAGAAAAATATTGAAATGCTTACCTGAACATTGGTGTTAGTTGCTAAATCAACCTTTTCTTGGATGCATCTTGCAAGCTTGCACAAGATTACACCAGTTGAAAGTTTGGTCATGAGATTGTCGGCATCCACCACTGTGGAGCCTAAAAGAGAGGTGTAGATGTAAGCAATTTCTTTTTATGTACTCGTTTCAGTTCTTTTTATTAACCTTTTTGACCGTTGTTGATATTTTAACCGTTTTAGGCATACATTTTAAAGCATAGGGGAGGGTGGCCCAAAGCAGGTAGGCTTTTGTATGCCTCCCCCCCCATGGTGTGTAAGCGGCGATGCATATGTATTTCGTGTTTACATGAACACCCCCGAATTTTAATCAGTTCCAGCGAAGCAGCAGTGAAGCGGCATGGCGCAACCAGGCTTAAAATTAAAAAATGATACATTTCTAAAAAAAAAAAGAAGTTTTGTAACTTGTGATTAGTCGAAGACCAGCTTATTTGTTTTAATTGTCAATAATATTACGTTACTTTGACACCATCCACCTACAAACAACGATAGTCATTTCGTTTGTTTCTTTTTTAAATTTGGGGTTATACTTATTGAAGTGAGAAACGTGCCTTCGAGCAAAGTGGCAAAAATCATATATTTATTTATAATTTCTTTACTCGTAAACTGACTTAGATTTTCTAATTCAATAGGATAAGTATAACTTCAAAAAGTTAGTTTTTAGGATGGCAATTAATTTGTCTGTTAATTTAATCAGTTATTTCTTTATGTTTTACTAGTGATACCCGCACGGCTTCGCCCGTAATAGAAAAATCAAAAGGTCTTTTGGTTCGCCTGTATATTTACAAATAATGTATGGTGAATTTTCTCGCCAGCTGACTTGTTCCCATGTTACGGTTCCACGTTATGATAATTTCGTAATTTACTCGTCCATCTTATGATATTTTTTTTCTTAAAATTGGAATATAAAAAGAACCACATCGAATTTTCGAAAAATCGCTTCGAGGTGCACACCTCTATGCTACATACTAACTTTGTGCCAAATTTCATGAAAATCGGCCGAACGGTTTAGGCGCTATACGCGTCACAGACATCCTACAGACAACCAGACATCCAGACATCCTCCGGACAGAGAGACTTTCAGCTTTATTATTAGTAAAGATAAACAAATGTGCTGACTTTAAATTGAATAAGTACAACTTTTTAATACTTTTTTTTTTAATAATGGCATGTCAAATATTTTAACTATTTATAACTTTGATTGGCAAATGTACCGAATCACAATTAGTTAAGCCTACCCGCTTTGGGCTCTCTGGTAGGCAAAGCGGGATTTTCAAATGTTTGTAAAGTTTGATAATAAATAAATATTGGGTTTGCAAAAACACAAAAATCAGTTTTATTTTGAAGTTCAAGAGCCCTACTAGGGAACAAAACCGAAATTGTTGTGATAAAAATATAAAAACTACAATTTTCGAGCGTTAGGAAAAATAGAGGTTCGGAAAAAATATTTTTCCTATAAAAATAATATAAGTTCTATACATATCTTGTTAGTATTAATAAACAGTTTAATTTTGTAAAAATATTAACTAACAATATCATTTGTTATTTTAAGAAGAAAAATATTATTCAATAACGAAAAATTTTATAAGTAAATTAAAACTAATCAAACATTTGAGCCGATCCGTTACCGCCGATCCGTCCCGCCGAAGTTACCGATCCTATATCAGTGCTATAGTATTTTTTATAGCTATTTAATAAATAAAAATTAAACTTACCGCTCTAAAAGGAACCTAAAATAATTTATTTCAAAAAAAAAAAAGTCGTAGTAACAACGATTGTTTTTGAATTGATTATTTTGTGGCCTATAATTAAATCCGTTAAAAATGACGTACCATAAGTAACAACCACATATTATATGCAGTACACAATTTCATCTTGTTGATCTACTTCCATTCTTGATTAAACAAATTTTTTAGACTGAAAATTTTTCCTTTATTTGACTTTTGTTTTGTTGCAAAATAAACTTCGAATCATCCGGCATGCTGGAAATTTCGAGTTTTCCGGCACGCTGGTCAACCTTGCTTTTTTGGTTTTTTCCGACATGGCGGACAATGCGGGGTAACATGGTATATTTTTCAATGTTTCGTTGTACCTGGTTATTAAAGTTAACTCGTAGTTCAACGATGTTTGTGCCACAGATCATTGGAAAGGGGTGAATTTTTTTTTTGTCTCAAAAACGTTAGTATTTTGAACTTGAAAAATTTTTGTCTCTGACAATAGTATTTTCGTACTAAATTCTTCAATGTTTGTCTAAAGCGAGAGTGATCTTTAATTCTTATGGGATATGTATGATATCAGAAATTTATAAATTATATGTCGGTTGATATATTGAGAATTTTAAATTAACTTTAGGCTAATCTTAGATTTAGTGTGTAAGTTCAATACATTTTTTAAAGAAGTTTCTGTTACGTTAAACTTTATTACATATATGAGTACATAAAATAACGCATCTTTTAACCAAAATAGCTAAGAAAATTTTGAAGAAAATTAGATTCACGAATAGTTTTGGATAAAACTAAATATTTGAAAAACATCACATTATATATTTTTTAAAAGTTTTGGAATAAGTATGTTTAAAGATTTTCATGCAGTTGGCTCTGTGATGAAATAAGGCAAAGTAAAGTATGGTCATGTTTTTTTTTTATTTCTTTTTTGCAAGTTAGATGTATATATATATATATATATATTGCGGTTTTCTTTTCCTAAAAATGCTCCATTGAACATTAAAAACGATATTAAACCGTATAGTCCAAATCATATTTGATTTCACAAAAATGTGGAAACCAGCTTTTAATCTAACATGAATACTTGATGGAAAAATCAGAATATATTTAAACTTTCATGTTCAGGAACTTTATCAAAACGCCTTAGCTCGTAGCAGAACAAATAATTTGCAAAGAGCAAATGAACAGTAAGCACACATTTAATTAGGAGCATAGTAGCCTTAGCGAAAATTCTAAATGAATATCAAATCAATTTGCATATCGATGGCGGAGATATCATAGCATTTCTAGTCTGTTCCTTTTAAAAGAGGAAAAAAATCAGTGGAAGAGGGACAACTCGCCCAGAAAGCATGATAGTAATTGAAACATTATGGAATTGAATGACAGACTTAGAAAAATTTTGTGATAAAAATACTTTTTGAAAAGAAAATTGGATGTAAATAAGCTCAAGATAATTTGTCAAAGTGTATGGAATTAATAAGACATTTTTTCTGAAAGAACTAAATGACTTTAACCTACCTAGAGTGTTGTTAATCCATGCAGCTATAGATCGTTTCTGTGCTTTAATAATTTCCTTTTCTTTTCCGTAAATAATCATATCTCCCAGGTCCAGTAGTTTTCTTTTGGTTTCCGAGTCCTGTTCAAAGATATGCTATTTATTCTGCCGTCCGAGTAGAAAATGAGAGCAGGTTGAAGGATTCAGGATCAAGACCGAACTAATAATGGCCTTATCACAAAGTGACATTACTTTCTCTTTCAAATGAAGTAATAAAGATGTCTGACATCACTAAGAACACCATCTTGTGAGACAGCTATGCTCAAATGACATTGAAGAACGTTGAAGTACTTCACTGACATCGAATAAGCTTCAAATTACACTAACCGTTTGAAAATTCTGTAACAGAATTTGTCAGCAACTGAGAAAGTTCTGCAAAAGGTGTTGCTTTAGCAACTTTTTCTTCACCAGGAAGTGATGCAAGCAGCTATTTAAGAAAAGCACACGTTTCGCAATTGTTGGATGGTAATAGCTTGATACATTGAGCTCTACTTTCGCCTCCAAGTCTTGTTTGTTCTCTTTAATATCACGCTATATTCCACGCCGACAATTAAAACAGGACCCCTCATTTATTTTCATGTTCATAGTGGCGAAAGTGAGTGTAGAGAATTGTCCATTCAGCTTCCGGCCATTGAGTCTTTGCTGTTTGACAGAGAGGTGGGGCTTGGCTATCAAAACTTTTGTCCCTGAAAGTGATGATGTTCACGGATCGGCGATTGTCAGTTTTTCTTTTTTTTTTCGCCCTATTATCCCTTTTTTAAACAACTTGTTGCGTCACTTTGCCGAATTGCGTTTCACGGTCAAATGCGAGACAAAGTCTAGATTAGAGGAATTAAGAATGCGTATTCTTTATTTGGGGAAGCTCACTTTATCCTCTGCCACCGACTTTCACCTTTGTCAGGTGAGATTAGCTAGGTCAGCGAACTGATTGCCTGTATATTGCTGAACCCTATGCTCAGTCTCAAAACTTTACATTACAGATAAAAATCGATATTAGTGCTATTAAAAAAGCCAAATTGTTCTTCAAACGTTGAATTTTATTTTTAAACTAGAAAGTCGCCCGTCAAGGTATGACGGATGAAAATTGCTTCCGCATTTGAACGAAGCCATTGTCTGTTCGGTGATATTTTAATAGTTGAAATTGTAACCCTAACTCCAGTGGATTAACCCTAAACTCAAGTAATAGCGTTAATTGTTTTGGTTCCTTCGTTTTCCTAAAAAGAAAGTCTTACCAATAAAACAGTTAAGTTACCGGATCGAGTTCAGCCTTGTCACAACAAAGCCTTTCGCTGCATGTTAAACATTACCAAAACATATTATCAAATTATCATGCCGTGGCGCGAGTTTCACTGTTGAAACATGCGGGTTACTCGATCATCGGCTATTATTTATATTAGGATTTTTCAGCACAAAGACAAAACTTTTTACTTTCTATAATCATCCGTTTTTTCTGCTTCACAAAAAGACTTTTCTGTATACATACAATAAAACTTTTTTAAATTGGACTCACGTGAAGCAAAATATGTTTACTGTAATGGGAAATTTTGCTTCATTTGTTAAATTGAGGGGAAAAATCAATAAATGTCAAAAATGTCGCATGAGGAATGTTGAAGATTAGAGATAAATATGAGGCAGTGAGAAGCAAAAGGTCAGGGGACTTTTTAACGTTTTGGAAAAGAAAATCGCGAGGGAAAGTTTATTGAAAAGTTTTCCTAAATCAGGCTGCACATAGCTGCACCTATTAAAGCTACTTGTACTATCGACTGCCCCAAAACATATGAGAGCGACTTCTACAATTTGTACTAGTTATCTCCAAATTTTCTAGTTTTCACACTTAAATACCTTCACTTATAGTTGCTTCATATAAATCTCAGTGCTATTATAAGAATATTAATAACAATGCATTAAAAAAAAAGTTATTGTTGCACACAAATATTGTTTTTATTGAATCTTCATACCTATATATCAAATCAAAGAAATTTTTGATTTCTCTTTACGTTAATCATTAATTTAATTCTGGTCAATCATTCAGAACAGATTTTAGGATGGCAAACAAATGTAAGTGCTGCCACTACTATTGGATATTTTATTATTAACTAGCTGTACCCGCACGGCTTTGTCCGTGGTAGAAAATTAAAAGGTCATTTGGTTCACCTGTGTATTTGCAAATAATGGATAATGAATTTCTCGTCAATTTGCTATGTTCATTTTCTCGCCCATGTTATATTAATTTGCTCGTACACGTTATGATAATTTACTCGACCATGTTATGATAATTTACTCGTCCATGTTATGATAATTTGCTCGATAAAAAGTTATTAAAATTGGATTAGAAAAAGAACAAAATCGAATTTTTGAAAAATCGCTTCGAGGAGCTACGAACCTACGCTACGAACTACTTCTGTGCCAAATTTCATGAAAATCGGCCGAACGTCTAGGCGCAATGCGCGTAACAGACATACAGACATCCAGAGACACAGACTTTCAGCTTTATTATTAGTAATGAAAATAATCATCTCCTCTTGTTTTTCATAGGACTGTTTCCAACGCATGGACTTGTAACTGAAACATTATGTTTCGTATTATCAAGGGACTACGCATCAGCACCATAGATATCGTTATTTCTTTTACTTTTCTTCAAAGGAATATAGCCAGGAAAACCACCAAAACGCTCATTATGTGGTTTATCGAATTGCTCCCAATGGAGCAAAGTAATTCCTAATTAAAAGCCACCCCATCACAACTGTTTAAGAAGTAAATTAACGTTGGCAACAAACATTATTTCTCAAGAAAACCAATTGCCAATGCTCCTCAGAACACTTCGAATGAAGAGATATCTAACATGGAATGGCAATATGGAAGAAGTGTAGCTATTGGGAACATTAAGGAGGATTTTTTATGGACATAATGATTTTGTATTAGCATAAAATAATATTTGTGAGGCATAGATATTTTATCTTCACTGCAACTTCACACAGAAATAATTAAAATGTCACTTCACGCTATTGCTGATGAAAAATGATGGAAAATTATTCCTCGGATAGTAATTTGTTTAATGACACCCAAGTAGGTCAGATCCCATTAAGGTTATGTTTATGATATCTTTTTTGATGGATATAGACCAACTATGTTTGTCCATGTTCTATGAAGTTAAATATAAGTGTCATTTGATGCCGTGTCTCAGAGTTGAAGTGTGAGTCATTTATTTCTTTCGGTTCATTGAAACAGAGAAATAATTCTTCACAGTGATAAATGTTTTTCTCTATTTACCAGTTAATTACCTTTTTTACTGAGAATTGAATATTATAATACAATTAAATAAGTAACTGAAATCGTTAATGATCGGTGATATAATTGAAAGTTATTTACTGTTATTATCACAACCACACCCCTCTGTACTTTCTTGTAGTCCGTATGGAGGCAGGGTTAATGCTGTAGGGGAGAGCGCTGTTCCTTGGGACACTTTTCATATTTTAATTTTAAGCGTCAATTACAGTCGAGCCTCCATACATCGAACTTCCACATATCGAAAAAAATTATCCAAATTTTAGAGTAGACGTACATTACTGAGTTATGTAAATGATGTGAAATGAGCAGCTCTCCGACGCACGTGAAGTAAGATATAAGGGAAGGAACTTGCAGAATGGGCAATATTCGTGTCGTTTTTTCTGACTGGAGAATTATCGAAGAAATTTTGTTTTGTCTTCGAGGATACGTGTAACATGAGAGAATGCCAGGCCGCCGTCAACGAAGGCACTTCCAGCAGATAGACGATTTTACGAGGAGTATGGTGATTGGATTGAGAAGGGGAGGTTGGTCCGTACGTCAAATCGCAGCTGATACCACATGGATGCGAGCACTGTGCATCGGCTGTGCCGAAGATGGTTGCAACAACGAAATGTGGCAAGATTGAGGAGTCCAGGGACAGCCAGAGTGACGTCAGAACGCGTGGATCGACGCATCCACCGACAAGCTGTAACAGACCCACAAGTCACTTGTTCCTCGATTCTGCAGCAGATGCAAGACACCCTGAATGATCCCGTTTCAACCAGAACGATTTCCCGTCGTTTGGTCGCACGTGGTTTGCAATCACAGCGTCCGCTAAGAAGACTGCCATTGACCTCACAACATAGACAGCAACGTTTAGTATGGCGCCGGACTAGAGCGACGTGGATGACAGAATGGCGAAATGTCGTGTTCTCAGATGAATCCCGCTTTTGTATATCCAATGATAGTCACCGCATACGTATGTGGGGTCGACGTGGAAACAGATATAATCCGGCAGTAATTGTGGAACGTCCCACCGCACGACAACGTGGCATAATGGTTTAGGGAGCAATTGCGTACAATTCCATATCACCTCTAGTTCGTATTCAGGGCTCTATGACGGCTCAACGATACTGGGATAATGTGCTGCGACAGGTGGCAATCTCTTACCTTCAAGGGCTACCTAATGCAATTTTTCAGCAGGATAACACCCAGCACACAGTGCTCGCATCTGCCAACATGCTCTCCAAGGAACACAGATGTTTCCCTAGCCACCATACTCTCCTGACCTATCACCAATCGGACATGTGTGGGATGTGATTGGACGCCGTTTGCAGACTCTGTCCCTGCCTCGTTCAGAAGACGAACTGTGGCAAATGGTTGAAAGAGAATAGAGAGCCATCCCTCTGGACACCATCCGCACCCTTATTGACTCTATGCCTAGACGTGTTTCTTCGTGTATCGCTGTCCGCGGTGGTCCTACATCCTACTGAGCCGACGCCGTTCTCGCTCTGTATTCTGCCTATCATTTTGAAATTAAGATCATTTATTAGTCCTTGCTGTCCCTGTCTTTTTTTCCAAATTATTCACTTTATGACCACTCCTTCTCGGTGTTGCATTTTCAATGTCAAGCAGTATATATATATATATATATATATATATATATATATATATATATATATATATATATATATATATATATATACTAGTCGACCCGTGCGGAACTCCGCACTGTACTCCGAATCGTTTCATAAGGCATTTCGCTCTTTAAAAATTTCAAAGAAAAAATATTATGAAGAAAAACCGAAAAAAGTAAACGGGAAAAAATAAGCGCACAAGAGAAGGCATGTAATTTGAAGACATCAGTAACAAAACCTCGTTAAATACAACGTTGTGATAATTTGATCATCGCTCCCCTTTTGGTTGTACGTATTTTCAATGCAAATATAAATATCATTAAAAGTGTGGCTGAGTGACACGTGAAAAATCAGTAATTTTGCATGTGAAAAAACAGGTTCTGGCAAATACAGTCCTGCCCATGTGAGCATCTGACGGAAAAAAAAGAAACATTAAAGAGATATTTAGTGGCATGGATTCGAACTGGGGCCATTCTGATTAACAGTACGACGCTCCAAAAAACCTAGCAACTGCGCCTTCCTTTTCGAATGCTATTCATTAAAGGAATGCGTGATAAAACACAGTAAAAAAGCTTTTTGCCGAAAAAAATATAATAAGATCATGCGTCTATGCTTTGTCATTAGCCAGCATGATACGATGTAAAATTATTCGTAAAACATGGAATTTGATTATAGAATGAGGAAAATCTCACGTAGTGATTGAAACAAACATTCTAGAGAAGTAATAAATTCGGTTGAAAAAATATGTGTTTTTATTTTTGAATACTCAACAATTTCCCATAGCAGGCTTCTTTAACCTGTACGGCTTAAAAGCCCGCACTTGTTTTTCTTTTAATCGAACACTTAAAATTCAAAACCAAAAGCAGTAAAACTGAGTCCGTTTTTTAAGTGTAATTTTTCGAACGTAGACAAAATGTTTTTTTTTCAGCCGAAAGCAGAGGAGTAGAAAATGATTTCTTACTAATGAAGTTGATAATAATTTTAATGTTTTATATCGTATTCGAATAAATAATTAAAGATTTGCTGGTTGGAACTCGTAGTTTTAATTTGGCGTAGTATTTTTTCATTTGTACAAAAGTTCGAACACTGCTATTGGAAAAATCTACATATCAGCATACAATGAAAATGTTTTTCTGCACAAAAAGGATTCCCTTGAGGTATATCTAATATTTTTTTTATGCTTGCATTATGCTCAGTGGTCTGGACGGAGTCAAAGCTTTAAAAAAAGCGAAGAACACCCTTCGATTAGCAGTCAACTTATCTGAATAATAACTGTAACCTGCATAAAGGAGTCGAAACAACAAATAGCATTCCCACTGCATTTATTTTATTACGTGTGTTATCTGTTGTATGTTATGAGTACATGTAATGCATAATATTATTGTAAATTTTCTATTATGTCGGACAGCCCGAACTGGCCCGAAGTTCAGACAGTTTATAGCCGAACGCTGTACCGAAAAAAAAAAAACCAGGTAATTTTAAATTTTTTTTCTTGCCGAGAAGTGTTTTTATTTATTTTTTTTTTTTTTTAATTTGTTATCGCGGGCAGTTTGAACCGTTATGACTTAGATGGCAGCACATGTTCATCATTTAACAGCACGGTTAAAATACAAAATAATTTGAACTAAGTTCTTTTCTAAGCGTAGCTTTTCAAATGTAGTAAAAATGTGATACGCTATTTGTTTTTTTGCTAAAAGAAGAAAAATATATATATATTACCCTTTAAATTGAGGTAGTATTTTTTTTATTT
Organism: Uloborus diversus; assembly: GCF_026930045.1. Lineage (NCBI taxonomy): Eukaryota > Metazoa > Arthropoda > Arachnida > Araneae > Uloboridae > Uloborus > Uloborus diversus. The sequence continues at coordinate 110,974,320 of NC_072732.1, read as the reverse complement.
GTACAAAAAGTCTAAAACTCATTAGAAGAATCTATATTTCAACATACGATTTATTATATTTTGCTGAACAAAAAACAATTCCAATGTAGTCTGAAATCTTAAGCCTGATACTTATATTTTCGCTTACATTATGCTTAATTTTTCTTCCCGGAGCCTAAACTTAAAAAAAAAAAAAAAAAAAACCTTACAATTGAGTATCAATTTAGCTCCCTGTTGCATCAAGATTTCATAACAGCTAGGAGCGTTTCTACCTCATATTTGTTATTCACTGTTCTTGTAATGCGCGATATTTTTCTAATTTTTTTGATGCAGATTGTCCGGACGTGAGCCCGAACACGCTTTCTCCTGATTACGAGGAGAACGCTCTGCCGATCAAGCTATTCAGCTCTGTCGGTCATACTGCAAGTTATAAGTTTAACCGCAAACCTCATTCTGGTTCTTTAAAACACGTTTTTTGGCTGAAAAAAACAATTTTTAGACCGTGGGTCTATTTTTCGTCAGTAGCCAGCACCATAAGCTTTAAAATAAGGTGTAAATCAAAGAAATCGATTAAGAATTGAGGAAAATCTGGCGTAGAAACCAAAAACAGGCTACAGAAATAATATATAAGGATATATATATATATATATATATATATATATATATATATATATATATATATATATATATATATATATATATATATATATATATATATATATAAATAAAATCAGATGATTAGTTTTAAAAATACAAAGGCAGAAAATGAAACAGAAATGAATAAATTATTTACTTTGGAGTCATGAAATGTTCTTTCTCTCACAAAATCGTCAATTTTACTCATTTGATGCTGATTTTTACTATGGCACTATTTAGTAGTGAAGGTTACTATTAGAGATTACAAAAAACAGCTCAATCATTTATAATTTTATCTGCTTCCAGTTTCAATTTAACAAATAAAGTCATCGTGCTTCTTTTAGTGTATAAGAAAGGCTTTTAAATTGATTTTTAAATTTGTTCTCTATGACTCTGCTTTTGCTACTAGCAAATTCTAGTAATTGTGATTATGTCGTGATTTTTTTTCCCGAAATTTTAGATTTAATATTAATTCTTGTGTTGTTGTGCTGTGTAGGTTGGAATAAACTATCAGCCACCTACAGTTGTGCCAGGTGGCGACTTTGCAAAAGTACAGCGTGCTGTGTGCATGCTCGCCAACACTGCGGCCATCGCTGAGGCTTGGTCCAGACTGGATCACAAATTCGGTCTGATGTACGTCAAGAGGACATTTGTCCACTGTTACGTTGGAGAAGGCATAGAAGAAGGGGAGGAAGATGAGTACTAACAGTCAAAATGGAAAGCTTTTGCTTTTATTAATGCACTAGTGGTACCCGCGCGGCTTTGCCCGTAGTAGAAAATTTAAATAGTCATTTGGTTCTCCTGTATATTTACAAATAATGGATGATTTATTTCTCGCCAATTTGCTATGTTAAATGACTCGCCCATGTTAAGGTTCCACGTTATGATAATTTGGTAATTTATTCGTCCACGTTGTAATAATTTGCTCGGTAAAATTTTCTTAAAATTGGAATAGAAAAAGAACAAAATCGAATTTTCGAAAAATCGCCTTGAGGTGCTGCACACCCCCATGCTATAAACTAATTCTGTGCCAAATTTCATGAAAATCGGCCGAACGGTCTAGGCGCTATGCGCATCACAGAGATCCAAACATCCAGACAGACACAGATCCCGATATCCATATAGAGAGACTTTATTATTAGTAAATATAAAGGTAAAGATAAAGATAAAGATTAAAAAACTAAATCTTTTGAAAATTAAGGAAGAAAATAGTTTAGCTCAGTCATATTGAAAATTTTCTAAGCACAAGAAACTAAAAATAAAACATCCAAATTACTGGACTGAAAATGTCAGTTCCTTGCAGTATACAACTTCTATTTCATTGTTTTCTCCTTAGTTAATATTTATTTTATATTTTTGTACTGTTCAAAATTACCCAGCTTAAAGTAACATTTTCTAACTGAACATATGTTTTAAATAAATTAACTTTAAGAACACGATTTGACTTTTATTTTCTTCAAACTGATTTGCTATTTTTATTATTAGGGGCATCTCAAAAAAATATACTAAAATTGATGAAGACCAAATCCTTATTATTTTTTCCTTTACTTTAGTACTGAGCATCAATCTAAGAAAAAGCTGATGGGGTGACTATCTGAAAATTAATGCTAGGTTTAGAATTCAGTAACGAATCATAAGCTGTTTTCTTCATTTGGGTTGTTTCACATACAAAAACTCCTGTATAGCTTAATGAAAATATTATGAAAAAAGAAACTTTCCATGAAAATATTAAATTTGAATTATTTTTCAGCTCAAATACTTATATAGAAAAGAGTTCGATGCGCATTGACTACTCTTAATCCTGCTATTTACCCTATTTGAGGAAAAGTAATGCGACTGCCTGTGATCAGTTGTTTAAACAACCATACGTAGCACATGATTCTCTCATCATTAGGGGAGAGTGCTATACTTTGGGACACTTTTCATATTTTAATTTTTAACGTCAATTATTTAAAGCAAATTTAAAATCTTAAAGTCACATTAAAAAAATCCAACATATTTCTTTACAATATATTTTTTAACATTCAGACAGTTTGAAAATAAAATATTACCTGCCATTTAAAGTAAGAGTTCCAAACTGTCCCAAGGTACAACATCCTATTGTACCTTTGGACACATCCTGTTGTACCCACTCTTCATGACACGGAAAACAGCCATATACTTAAATCAATTTTGCAATAAAAAACAAAAAAAAAAAAAAAAATTTTTTCTTGATAATGAATTAAATTATGAATAATGAATCGCGTAAATAATGAATTTATGAATTATTATCTAACGTTAAATGTGTTTGAAAGACTACAACATATTAGAACATTTTTCTACGTTCCTAAACATATCTTAACTACTAAGAACCATGCATATGCTGCACCTTGGAACGTGTACTAAGGTACAAAATATACTTGGAAGAAAATATTTACTTTGGAGTCATGAAATTTTCTTTCTCTCCCAAAATCATCAATTTAACTCTTTTGATGCTGATTGTTAAAATGGTACCATTTAGCGGTGAAGGTTACTACTAGATATTACAAAAAACATGGCTGCTAAAAATATACTCTTAGAAATTATAGCAGTGTCCCAAGGTACAACACTCTCCTCTACGTCATAAAAAAAGAAAATATAACTCCACTATGGTTCCAACCGAGTTTCAGTAGCTTAATGATGATACGTCAGAAGTGAAATGATTCTTCAAATTGTTTAAAATCTTTTATACGTTTTGTAAAACATACTTCCAAAACAGTAGTTGCTTCAAAATAAAACATTCAATAAATAAACTTAAACTTTAGAAAATAGTATGGCCTGAAATATTTAAAGAAAAACTACATCGAAGAAACGTTTTATTTCTTTTATCCTGTTGTGTTTGAGTGGTTAAAAATGAACAACTAAATGATGCACTATTGATCCCAAACGATATTTCAGATGGGAATGCTTTCTAAATCATAGGTCAACGTTTTCATATATTTTACAGAATAAGAAATCATTCTCATTCAAAAGATGTCATCAGATCGAAGGCGACAAGAATAAATTTTGCTATTAGTCATGAATACTTGTTTTGCAAGAAAAGAAATAAGAAAAATAATGATCACAGATTCATTTTGTTTAATCGCATGAAAGCTTTTTTCGCAGAAATATTTTATGGATGAATGATTTCTAGACTCAGGAAATATCAATTCATCAAAGAGAGTGGGCAAGTGTTTTACGTTTTGTGATGTATTTAAAAGTCAAATGAAACAGACATATAGCTAAAGTTTATCGTTGCTGCTCTAAATAGAACTACAGACTTTGATATAACATAAACTAGAAATATTTATTGCTCTGAAGATGCAAGTAGCAAACACAAAAACCATTCGCTGCCTGGTGCGAGAGCATGGAATGAATCCTTTTCAATCAGGTCGAAAACAACTTCTAAAAATAGATTTTATTTCAAAACCAGCTCAATCCATGCTTGATGCTTCTACTGAATCACCACTGTAAATACCACGGATAACTTTAACAACATTATAGTAGTGATTTGTGTAATCTAATAACGTTCTTGATTGTGCAGAATAGTATGGATACTGCTTTTAGTAAATTTAACGTCTGTTGTGGTTTGCATTTTGTTTTGCTATTTATTACCGTCTGCAATGCATATAATTCTTTATGTTATTTTATTTATCTATCGTCTGCGCTATCTGTTTTTTTTTTTTTTTTGTAATTCGCAACTCCAACGAACTATAGGGGGCACTGCAGTCACTGTCTAATGGCCGACTTAAAAACTAAAACAAACGCATGTGGTAACGAAGAAAATGCTAAAAGTGTTGTGATTTTTGTTCGTATGTATGATTTTTTCGCTTTATTCATTTGAAATGATTTTTCAAAGTCTTTTGGTTATTCTGACCCATATAGAAAGAGATTAGAAACCAAAAAGTATTACGAAAGTAAACAATTAATGCAGAACACACAGTAAGTTATTCTGAAGCAGCCATTTTCACGATGTTGAATTCGGAATTCATAAATTTTTGGTTCGCTTCGAACGGCATTTTCATTTTGTACCGTTTTTTCTATACATTAGTACATATTAAGGTCAGTTTCGTGACATTTCCAGCATTTGTTGACATTTTTGTCACATAGTGCACATACGTGGCAGACTGTCAAGAGTAACGTTTAACACTAGATAATTTATTTCTATGACTATATGATTGGATATCCAAAGAAATCATGCATTTAATTCATTCGTCATGGAAATGATTTACCTGATATGCGAAACCTTGTCAAGATACATTATTCTTTCACACAATTTTAAAACCATAACCCTATAAACAGATTTTTGGCGAACTTTTATTTTTTATTGTTCAAATTCTTAACGTTCTTTCTGGATTTTTCAATCTGTTCTGCGATAAATATTTTCAAGAAAATTTATTTGCATACTGTCTATTTCAGTAGGATACTGTAGTAACAAAAGTAATTTAAATCATTTATGTGGAATTAGGTTAAGGAAAAGTGTCCAGTCAATGTTGTTAAGTTCGTTTTTTTTTTCATCGAATTGAAAAACTGATATTTATTCAAATTCACTCAGAACAAAATAAATAAAATGTGTACTCACAGTTTATATATGGTGGTAGTTTTCTTTTCAGTTGATTGACCATTATTTCTTTTTACTTATCGAATTCTGTAATCTTACTATCATTTTATTCCACTCATGATAAAAATTAAAAATGGTTTAACTAAAAACGCGAAATCTCGCCAAGGTTACTTTGCTCGCACAATACTAAAACTATAACCCTAAACAAATTTGGCGAAACCTTTCAGCTGAGGATAAAAGGAATAAAGTAAATTCTTTCTCGGTTAAACATTTTTCATTTTGTTCTACGATAATAAATTCAAGAAAATATTTTGCATACTGTCCATTCCAACTAAATGCTGCTGTAAAATATGATTAGTTATATTAATTTAAGATTAAAAAAAACTCATATTCTTACAAATTCATACAAAACAATAAAAATTTTCACCTGGTATAACGTTATCCAATTTTGTTAATCCAGAGTTTTCTTGTTTACGCTTCCACCATTTAATACTTTTTTGAAAGAAATAAGGAAAACTAACATTATTTTGAGAAGCTCGAGAATACTACTAAGGGACGAATTAATTTCTGTAGCTGAAAGCAAACTAAGACACATCGATTGCGTTAATAAATACTCAGAACAAACTGCCTGTGTTTACGTCAACAGACACACGTGGAACGCAACGTGGCTATGTTTTAGTTTCATTTGCAGTTTTGTAAATCACCGCAAGGTAGCGTATTCGAGCGCTGGAGTTCCGAATGTCAACTGTAAAAGAGATGGAATAGAATAGTTGAGCTATTATGAGGGAATATGAATGTTGTTTTTTCTCGCCCTATGTTGGCGAAGAACATAAAGTATACTGTTTACATAATTATGTAAATAAAAGTATTCTTTTCTGAGCTTATATTGTTTACATAACTATGTAATTAAGAGTCTTCTTTTATTAAAAAGAATAAAGAATTTGGTTTGTTTTGAAGTGCAGAAATTCCTCTATCTATTGAATTTCCTAAGATGTGAAAAAGAAGAAACATGGCATGAAATAGAGATACCACATGAATTTGAATTTTGGATTCGAAAGGGAAATAGAAAAAGTTTCTTTTACTTAAAAACCAGTTCAACGTAAATTATTTTTTCTCTAAATAGGGCTAATTTAAAACAGAAAACAAAGTTGCACGCCAAGGCTCTGAATAAAAATTAATTCCTTTGCCGAATTTAAGTAGGCAGAGAGTGAATTGTTTTTTGTCTCTGCTATGAAATTTTTACAGATGGATTCGCCTACAGTGTTAATCAAAATTGAAAATTGATTACTGTAAAAACCGCATTTACTTTTTAAAGAGGATCGGTGAATGTTTTAATTTCTAGTACTGCAATAAAAAAGCGTTTTTAAATATCTAGAGTTGTATTTTTCTTCCTAAAATTCTATTTTGTTGCTTTTTGCTTGAATTTTTAATATTATTTTCACAGTTTTTACATTATTCAACAAAAGAAAATATCATAGTTTGGGCAATTTTAAAGCCCCCAATACATTGTCAAATTTGTTCCGACTTTTTGCTCAGGAAGTTGTATTTGCGTAATAATTACGTTTAAACATTTTCAAAAACATAAGTTCGAGTATCATTGTCGAATCGCTAATTTTGTGTGTTTTTTTTTATTTGGATCGGTATAGATAAAGAAGATGGACGAAAAGGGACGCCAAGCGAAAGCATGAATATCATGCAGTCGTTTAGGGTACTTTTAGGCCACAATTTCTCTATTTTAAAATACCTCAATCATATTTTGATATTTCGTAGTATTTTTTACACAAAACTTAAGAAAAACTCTAAAAGTACCAATTGCATAGTTATCAAAATTAAGAAATAATATTTAATAAATCCATTTCAAATGAGTTATCCAGCAAAATAAAACTCTCAAATCTTTAAAAACTCCCCCTTTGTATTATTTCGCCAGGTTTCCTATGGAATTGGCAAGTTGCCAACTAGGACGATTCTATCTGACTTAGGGGAAAGGAAAAATTGATGCTTGTGTTTCGTTCATTTCAATGTGACTCTGCTTAACAAGCATGTGTAACGGCTAGACCAACATACATCTGGAACACGGAAAACTGGCATCCCTGCTAACTAATAGATGCGTCCCTTTCCGCTAGTAAACCTGCGGTGGTCAAAGAGTACTTCATAACATCACAAAACTTCCATTGCTTATAATACTGCTTGAAATATTCTAATGTAGGAATAACAATTTCATCAATTTCAGAAATAGCCAACAAACAGTCACTTCAGAATTTTTGCACGATGCAATTAGCTGTGTACAATATTGCCATTTTTTTCTCCTTCTAAAGTAAAGACAAGAAAACTTATTCCATAAACACGTATCATATATCACACTCCAGAGTCCCCTGAACCTACCACCCTTTGTGGCTTACCCGCCTGTTTTAAAGTTCTATGGCTGGAGGGGGCTCGGTGACCAATTTGACAACTGATTCGACTTGACTCACGGCTGCCCTGGAAATGATAAATAAGAACCAAGCTTTGAAATGAAGTCAATTTAGCCAACAACCAGTTCTGGCTGCAATACATATCTTGAAGGGTTACTACTGATATAGTTACTGGTTGCTTAATAATAAAGTAGCCATTTCCATTAATCAAAATGTTTTCTTGAGGATAAACTAATGAACTTAACTAAGCCAGCACACCCAGCGTAACGATCCTGGACTGCAATACATGCCTTTAAAGGTTACTATTGAGAGAGTTTTTGGTTGCTTGATAATAAAGTAGCCATTTACATTAATCAAAATGTTTACTCGAGAAAACACTAATGAAATCCGCTTAGTCAGCATCCAGTATAAGGAGTCTTGAGCTGCTGTACATCTCTTCATATTTTATTACTGAGATAGTTATTGGTTGCTTAAGATTAAAGTAATCACTTTCATTAATAAAATTTTTGCTTGAGAAAGTAGCTGATTCCATTAATCTAATTTTATATTTCTTTCTAGTTTTCTTTAGACGTGTTATTCATATGTATAATTTTTTACAGCTTGTAGCAAAAAATAGCTTTTATGTGATTTAAAAAGTTCATCTTTCACCTTCAAATATAACAATTCAAATAAAAATAATTGATATTATTTCATACATTCAGATTTTTCATTTTGTACTTTTATTTTTTATGATCAAATATGAATATTATTCTTGTGTGGGTGACCCTATTAAAATGCTGTGAGTGAAGTCTAAGGAGTAAAAAAAGCACCCCAAGCTCCATTCGCCCGATAATGAATGGAAAAATAACGAACTGTCGAGCACCCGTATTTGTCTGATTAATGTAAAGATGCATTCAGCGCTCGGCAATAGCAATGACAAAGCTACACCAAAGCAAAACAAAAACAAAATGGATGCAGAGAAAAGATGCATTATTCGAGACTCGTTCTTTCTCTCCTTCTTTCTTTCTTTTATTCTTTTTGTTTACCTCTTTTCTTCGCAGCGCTTAAATGTTCTTCGAAAACTTCAAACAAGGAGGAACTTCCAACATTCTAGTTCGTGGCAATCGTCCAGGTCCGGCTTTGACTGTCCGGGGATGTCTCATTCAATTATAGTTACAGATGGGCTCTAAAACCACTTCCCGCTTTTCGTGCTGATCATTTTAATGCCAAGGTCCATTTTTTGTTCAAAATGCTGGGATGATGAACACTTTTTTCTCTTATTTTCCATTTTTCTGTGTAGCTCTTGTAACGCAGAGAGCTTTTTGTTTTAACCACGGAGAGTGAGTAAGAAGAGGGAATACAATCGTGCCTCGTATAACGCGGTTAATTTGCTCCGTGTAGTATCGAGACCGTGTTATACGAGACTTTTTAAAAATAATTTTTTAACTTATTTTTTTACACTAGTCATGCACATAGTAAAAATCATATCAATATGTATCGTATTGTATCGAAACCGTGTTATACGAGACATAAACAATGTATATTATGAAATGTGTACTGTGTTATATAGAAACCAAGTTTCATGAAAACAAAGTAATACTTATTAGAGTTATTATGAAACATTAAGAAAATATTTGTAACAAAAATGAAATTCTATCTTTTTTAAGCATGACTTTCGTGTTACATCAAAACCATGAAGTATTAAATTCAAGTTTCGTGCCGTGTAATATCAAAGCCGGGTAATAATAATCGAAAATTTGGTACCGTGTAATATCGGAACCGTGTTGTACAAGAGCCGTGTTATACGAGGGACGCCTGTACCTCGACGTTTTATTAGACGTGCTTAAAAATGTCAGTAAATATCCGAAACTGGGAGAACAACATTACATGCAAAACAAATTTAATCATGCAAAACAACTAAATCTTTTTTTTTTTTTTTTGACGGGAAAGATTTGAAAAATAGCTTTGTTTTTGGCAATTTTCCGATTGAAAAGCTTTAAAGGATTTCAACCAGAACACCAAATGAGCTTTCTGGTCCATATTTTTCTTGTATGTAACTAGAACATCGCCCGTAAAGGTATGACGGGCGAAAATTGCTTCTACATTTGAACGAAGCAATTGCCTGTTTGGTGACTTTTTGATAGTTCAAATTTTAACCCTAACTCCAGTGAATTAAATCTAAACTCCAGTAGACAGCGTTCATGGTTGACCACTTTTTCATATCTTCATTCTTCTAAAATGACATCCTTACCAGTAAAACAGTTAAGTTACGGATCCAGTTCAGTCTTGTCAGCATTTCCTTACATGTCAAACACATTTCCAAAAAATATTATTAAATTACCACGCCGTGGCGCAAGTTTCATTGTTGGTGACGTCAGCGTTACTCGATCAGTGAATTCGCTTTTATGTAATGAAGATGGATGATAACTTTCAGCATTGCGTTTTTCTCAGTCCTATCAAATTCGAGAATATTACATATCGAGAATATTAACTAAGTTGGTTCACTGAATTCCCAATTCCACACAAAAAGAATTTTCAAAAGAAAAAGAAGCATGTAGTTAATATGATTTAGGCAAAAAGAACTTTCAGTTATGCTTCTAAATAAATTACTTTAAAAAAAAAAAAAAACCCCTAACACAAGATTAATGATGACAACATCGATTTTTATCCATAAAGATGATTGGATTTCCAAACGGACCACGTACATTGCCTAAACGGGGGAAATAATGTACTGACAGTATTGCAGCGTAGTTTTTGCATCTCTTTCCATGATCAATATCTGTGTCAGTTCACAATCTTCGTGTCGTCTGACATTTTTATTCCTTTACTAGTGTTACCCGCACGGCTTTGCTCGTAGTAGGAAATGAATACGTCATTTGGTTCGCTTGAATATTTAAAAATAATGGATGGTGAATTTTTCGCCAAATTGCTCGCCCATGTTACGGTTCCACGTTATGATAATTTGTCCGGTAAAATGTTCTTAAAATTGGAATAGAAATAGAAGGAAATCGAATTTTCGAAAAATTGCTTCAAGGTGCACACCTCTATGCTACAAACTTATTTTGTGCCAAATTTCATGAAAATAGGCCGAACGGTCAAGGTGCTGTTCGCCTCACAGAGATCCAGACATCCAGACAGAGAGATCCAGACAGACTTTCAGCTTTATTATTAGTAAAGACTATCATAAGGAAATTTTCCAAAGTTTGAAAAATACAAAAACTTTTTCCAAATAAAATTATAGGAAACAAATTTCTTTCGGTTCATGCGTAGATAATTGCGTCATCTGTCGGAAGTAGTCAAATAAATTTAAGAGCTTTTGCTAATGCATGCTTTTTTACCTGTATTGAGAGCTTTTTCATTATAATCTTTTTCCTATTTCGTGTAAAAAGAAACTGAAAATGTTATCATAGTTTTCGCAATCTTTATTCATTTTTAAGTGTAAAACTTGATTTTTATCAGTATTGGTTTTTCTTACATCAAAAATTGAATTAACCTGAGACTCAGGATAGTACTGCGTCCATGTTTTGGCTAAATATTATATGCTGCAAATTTTACTATACGTATTGTATTTAATAACAAAATAAATTGCTTTAAGAATTTGTCCATACATTTGTCGTTTTTATTCATGGTAAAAAACCGAATTCCTGATAATCTCTAATTGGAGGAAAATTCACGAAAACTAAATTAGATTTTTTGTACCAATTTCTGAAAAAGTATTTCTTTTTTGTTCCTTTAAAAAAGCGTTTTTATCAATAGTGTATAGAATACCACTTCATTGTAGAAAAAAAAATGCTATTTAAATTCTGGAAAATGTAAAGATTTAAAAAAAAAAGCATTCCAATGTCAAACAAAGAAAAAAGTATAGTTTGAAGAGCAAAGCTCCATCATTGAATGAAACTAAGAAGTCTCCTTACCAAGTTTTGAAATGAAGAGTAAAAAAATAAATAAATAAATAAATAAATAAATAAATAAAATAATAATAAATGCATTGATTTCATTATGGAGCACAATTGTAAAAGAAAAAAAAATATGTTTTCTGAAGAAAACTCTTGAGTCAAAGTGATACTTTTTTATTTTTTTTTCACTCTGAGATCCGTCAATGTAATACTGCAAGAAGAAACATTTTGTCATTTTGAATTCAAGTTATGTTTTTTTGCAATCAAATGTGTGTGTGTGTGTGTGTGTGTTTGTACAGGCGTGTGTGTGTGTGTGTTTGTACAGGCGTGTGTGTGTGTGTGTGTTTGTGCAGGCGTGTGTGTGTGTTTGTGCAGGCGTGTGTGTGTGTTTGTGCAGGCGTGTGTGTGTGTTTGTGCAGGCGTGTGTGTGTGTTTGCGCAGGCGTGTGTGTGTGTGTTTGCGCAGGCGTGTGTGTGTGTTTGCGCAGGCGTGTGTGTGTGTGTTTGCGCAGGCGTGTGTGTGTGTGTTTGCGCAGGCGTGTGTGTGTGTTTGTGCAGGCGTGTGTGTGTGCGTGTGTGTTTGTGCAGGCGTGTGTGTGTGTGTGTGTTTGTGCAGGCGTGTGTGTGTGTTTGTGCAGGCGTGTGTGTGTGTGTGTTTGTGCAGGCGTGTGTGTGTTTGTGCAGGCGTGTGTGTGTTTGTGCAGGCGTGTGTGTGTTTGTGCAGGCGTGTGTGTATGTTTGGGCAGGCGTGTGTGTATGTTTCTGCAGGCGTGTGTGTATGTTTGTGCAGGCGTGTGTGTATGTTTGTGCAGGCGTGTGTGTGTGTATGTTTGTGCAGGCGTGTGTGTGTGTGTGTATGTTTGTGCAGACGTGTGTGTGTGTGCATGTTTGTGCAGGCGTGTGTGTGTTTGTGCAGGCGTGTGTATGTTTTTGCAGGCGTGTGTGTCTGCAAAATGCTGTGTGCTGTGTGTGTGAAAGTACTAATATCTTCATATTATTATTATTATGAGAAAGGTCTAAACTGTTTGAATTGTACCTGGAAAAACTATTTAATCAATTGTTCTTAGTACGAAACAACATTACATGAAAACTAAATGATTTAATTCCAGAAAGTAATGAATAGATAAACAAATATTAAACTTATGAACAAATAATATAAATTAAAAAAATAAGAAACTAGAGAACGAAACATTAATGAATTGCGATAAAAAGTATATGAGAAATTTTAGAATGTTACTTAGAATAAAAACTAAACATTTCAACCATCATTATTAAAATATTTCTTCTCAGTTTTTAAACATTTCTACTGATTTGGAGCCGTTTAAAATATTAACACGAAACCTAAGCCTCAATTATTTACAAGTTAAGAATAAACAAACGGAACTTCTCCGTCAATATTTCGGTTGGGAGAGGAAGCTATTATTAATTAAAGTTTTAAATGTAACTCGAATGATTATATGTTTTGCTATCCACAAAACAATTACACTTTAATTATTTTTAAATTTTATTAACTTTTATAAAATGCAAAGACAAAATGAATAAATATTAGCGCTCACGCAAAGTGGGAAATCAATATCTCTGTACAATTTACTCCAACTATAATTTTTTTTTTTTGAAATAATGGAAAAACATTTAATTAAACTATTTACTTAAAAATCATAAAAGGCAAAAGAACTTTGTATGCTGTTTAGTTTTGAAGTCCCTTTAAAAAAAACTGACCATTCAGAAAAGGTTTTATTGCTTTAAATTTATAAACTATTGTTATCTTTATATATTAATAGGCAAGCCGTTTTCTTTCGGTACCGACTTCTCCTCTATTTGTAAACCGATTTCCTTCATTCTTTTTTGTTCAGTAGCTATTGCCGAGTTTTAGTGTCATCAATAAAAAAATTTGAAATCGAACGCTAATTAACGGAGACATTAATAAAAAACGCATTTTCGTCCTAAAAGGCTCTTTCTACGCGAACGGATGGTCCAATTTTTTCGAATTCAATATGGTTGGAAAGGTCTTTAAAAAACACTCCTAACGAAAAAATTGTCAGAGCGCCCAAGGTCCAATAACCTAAATCCACCAGAAAAAAGTTATAAGCGTTTTTTAGTTAGCGAAACTCAAAAATTTTAACTTTATCTCTTTTCCATTGTTGAAATTCATTGTTGGAAGCGTGAAACATTGAGTTTTAATTCATTTTTAAACCGCTTTTTCTACACGAAAAATGCATTTTAATGCTTCGAACTTGGTATGGTTGGAAAATTCGCGAAAAATGCTTTAAAACACGTTCTACCCGGTTTATCGAGCAAAAATGCCAACCCGCTAGAAGCGCTAGAAACAGCACTATAAGCAATTAAAAGTTCGTGAAAATTCATTTTTATTTGCTTTTTCACGCGACATAGTTAGCGTGAAGAAATTGCTGGATAATATTGTGGTGTTGCCAATTCTTGCTTGAGCATAAAGAAATGAAATACTTGCATTTGTTTTTATTGTTGAGGCTTTTTGGGTAACTACGGGCATTTAAAATACATTCATTTTGATTATGTTTTCGCGATTTTAATTCGCAACTCCAACGAACTGTAGGGGGCACTGAAGTCACTGTCTAATGGCGGAATTGAAAACTAAAACAAACGCACATGGTAACGAGAAAATGCTAAAAGTGTTGTGATTTTTGTTCGTACGTATGATTTTTTCGCTTTATTCTTTTTAAATTAATTTTCAAAGTCTTGTGGATATTCTGGCCCACGTAGAAAGAAATGAGAATTCAAGAAGCATTACTAAACGTCAAAGATTAATGCAAACTACGTAGTTCGTAGTTCTAAGCAGCTATTTCCATGATGTTGAATTCGATATTTATCAATTCTTGATAAAACTAAATAATAATTGTGGCCTGACAAGAACAACAATTAATGCTAGAAAATTCAATGACATTACAAATTATTATCGAAAGAAGATGATACTTGGCTTGCTTGGCTAGCGCTTATTTTTTTTCCATTTGTAGCTGAGTTATTTCTCTCGAATTCCCGAATCGGTTCGTTTAAAAATTTTCTGTTTCGATTTTTCTAATTTCTGAGTTACGATTTAATTGTGTCATGTTATGCAAATCATCAACAAAATTCTCACGGATATATGGTGGTAGTTTTCTTTTCAGTTGATTGACCATTATTTCTTTTCACTTATCGAATTCTGTAATCTTACTACCATTTTATTCGCAACTCCAACGAACTATAGGGGGCACTGAAGTCACTGTCTAATGGCGGAATTGAAAACTAAAACAAACGCACATGGTAACGAAGAAAATGCTAAAAGTGTTGTGATTTTTGTTCGTACGTATGATTTTTTCGCTTTATTCTTTTTAAATTAATTTTCAAAGTCTTGTTGATATTCTGACCCACGTAGAAAGAAATGAGAATTCAAGAAGCATTACTAAACGTCAAACATTAATGCAAAGTACGTAGTTCATAGTTCTAAGCAGCCATTTTCACGATGTTGAATTCGATATTTATCAATTCTTGATAAAACTAAATAATAATTGTGGCCTGACAAGAATAACAATTAATGCTAGGAAATTTAATATGACATTACAAATTATTACCAAAAGAAGATGATACTTCTTTGCTTTGCTTTGGCTAGCACTTGTTTTCCATTTGTAGCTGAGTTATTTCTCTTGAATTCCCGAATCGGTTAATTTAAAAAATTTCTGTTTCGATTTTTCTAATTTCTGAGTTACGATTTAATTGTGTCATGTTATGCAAATCATCAACAAAATTCTCACGGATATATGGTGGTAGTTTTCTTTTCAGTTGATTGACAATTATTTCTTTTTACTTATCGAATTCTGTAATCTTACTACCATTTTATTCCACTCATGATAAAAATTGAAAATGGTTTAACTAAAAACGCGAAATCTCGCCAAGGCTACTTTGCTCGCACAATACCAAAACTATAACCCTAAACAAATTTGGCGATATCTTTCAGCTGAGAATAAAAGGAATAAAGTAAATTCTTTCTCGGTTAAACATTTTTCATTTTGTTCTATGATAATATATTCAAGAAAATATTTTGCATACTGTCCATTCCAACTAAATGCTGCTGTAAAATATGGTAAGTTTAATTAATTTAAGATTTAAAAAAAACCCCATATTCTTACAAATTCATACAAAACAATAAAAATTTTTACCTTGTATAACGTTATCCAAGTTTGTTAATCCAGTATTTTCGCTTTTACCAATTATTAAGGAAATAATGAAAACTAACATTATTTTGAGAAGCTCGAGAATACTACTAAGTGACGAATTAATTTCTGTAGCTGAAAGCAAACTAAGACACATCGATTGCGTTAATAAATACTCAGAACAAACTGCCTGTGTTTACGTCAACAGACACACGTGGAACGCTTCATTTGCAGTTTTGTAAATCACCGCAAGGTAGCGTATTCGAGCGCTGGAGTTCCGAATTCCACTCATGATAAAAATTAAAAATGGTTTAACTAAAAACGCGAAATCTCGCCAAGGCTACTTTGCTCGCACAATACCAAAATTATAACCCTAAACAAATTTGGCGAAACCTTTCAGCTGAGAATAAAAGGAATAAAGTAAATTCTTTCTAGGTTAAACATTTTTCATTTTGTTCTACGATAATAAATCCAAGAAAATATTTTGCATACTGTCCATTCCAACTAAATGCTGCTGTAAAATATGATTAGTTAAATTAATTTAAGATTAAAAAAAACTCATATTCTTACAAATTCATACAATAAAAAATTTTACCTGGTATAACGTTATCCAATTTTGTTAATCCAGAGTTTTCTTGTTTACGCGTCCACCATTTAATACTTTTTTGAAAGAAATAAGGAAAACTAACATTATTTTGAGAAGCTCGAGAATACTCTTAGGGGACGAATTAATTTCTGTAGCTGAAAGCAAACTAAGACACATCGATTGCGTTAATAAATACTCAGAACAAACTGCCTGTGTTTACGTCAACAGACACACATGGAACTAAAACGTGGCAATGTTTTAGTTCCATCGGCAGTTTTGTAAATCACCGCAAGGTAGCGTATTCGAGCGCTGGAGTTCCGAATATTTAAATAAATTATTTTACATAGTGAGGGACGACTTTCAGTTCCAGTTCCCAATAATGCCAGCATTTGCTATCACCACAAACAGATCTCAAGGTGAAACTTTTGATAAAATTGGCGTATTATTACGACGTCCAGTGCTTTCGCATGGACAATTATATGTTGCCGTGAGTAGAGCTCGTTCATTTGGCTGTTGGAAATTTTATATTTAACTGCAAGATCATGCCTACTTTAAAAAAAAACTGTTTGTACAGAAGTTTTACATATTAAGGGAGTTTTGCGGCATCATTTCATTCAGAACGACTTCCATAACTGGGAAATTGGCGAACTTTATCCATTTTGGCACCAATGCTAGGACGAGAAATATTTTTCTTTTGCATTCGTAAAAAACGAGTACAGAAATGTCTATGTGTAAGGAACTGACTACGAATGAAGTCCCTCTTTAAGGTGGGGCTCATTAAATTGTAACCGTTCGTGACAAGGCGGAGGAAATAAGTGACAAGAGGAACATACAATAGGGAGAATGAGACATCAAGCTTTTTTTTTTTTTTGGTAAGAACGTTTATGAAAAACAGTGTGATATGTGGCGCAAAGGGAAGATGGGTTATGGTGAAGTGTGAAACTTTGCGACAAAGGGGAGAGAGATCCAAAATTTTGAAAAGTGCATTTGTCAGTTTTCCCCTAAACCGTAAACAAACCACAAACACGATTTAAAAAAAAAAAAAAAACACTATTATTGCGACGTCCAGTGTTTTTGAATGGACAATTTTTAATGTAGCAAGTAGGATTCGTTCATTTGACTGTTTGGAATTTAATAATTCTAACGGCAGAGGTCAAGGCAACTTACTCAATAATATTAAACTTATTAAAAGAAGCATTGTTCATGCAGAAGTTTTACGTATAATCTGAGTTTTGCAGGATCATTTCATTCGGGAAGATTTCGATAATTGTTAAATTGGCGGGCGCTCTTCATCTATTGGCGTCAAATTTTCGGCACCAATTGCAGCTCGAGAAATGTTTTTACTTTGCATACGAAAACAAAAAGTAAGGGAGAGAGGGTCGAAAATGTTAAAAAGTGTGACATCAGTTATGCACCGCCCTTAACCATAAACAAATCACAAAGTCGACCTTTTTAAAAAATTGTACTATTATTACGACGCCCAGTGTTTTTGAATGGATAGTTATATGTTGACACGAGTAGAGTTCGTTCATTTGATACTTGGAAATTTATATTTCTAATGACGAAGAAGCAATTTACTCAATAATAGTAGACGTTTTATAAGTAACATTGTTCACACAGAAGTTTTTCGTATAAATTGAGTTTTGATGCTTCATTTCATACGGGAAGATTTCGAAAATTGGATAATTGGTGATTTTTATCCATTGGCGTCATTTTTTTGTTTCCAATACCAGCGCGAAAAATGTTTTTCCTTTGCATACGTAAACAATTAGTAGGGAAATATTTATTTGCATAGGGTTAGCGCAAAGCAACATGATATCCAAAATAAAATTATTCAAGCCAGCAATTTGTCGACCACACCAATTTCTCAATGGGGTTGTTTCATTCATCAAAAGTACTACTTTTACTCACTGAAATAGATAGAATAAGAAAAAAAATGTTGAGCCAGAAAAACTTTTATTTTCTCAACAGTTGTTTTTTAAAACTTTTTTTGAATGTCCGATTTTGGAAATAAGGCGTGGTCTTTATGACGTTATAAGTGATGTACTTTGGCGCGCGACTCCATTGCCGAACTAAATATTTGCTCTCAACCGTGTTTTTGGGTTATGATCATTTGCGCTGTGCGCTAATGGCATCAATGAGTGGCATTTTATCGCTTTTGATGCCAAAAAAATAATTTCAATCTGTGCACCGATTAAAATAGTTGTAAAAAAATATTAAATTTTTCAAATTATTTAAAAAATGCTTAAAACCTTTGTTTTTAAGCATCTTCTTTCAGCAAAAAATACTTTGAAACTTTCGGAAATGACCCCATTACCGAAATATCCCCTTTCATCCATATATTTTGAGATTAACAGACAAAAAGCAAAATTGGAATAAATTATTACTGTGGTATTGTGTGTCCGTATAAAATTGTATGTTTTCAGATATGCAGTAAATATGAGTAAGAGTCGAAATAAAAATGTTGGAAATGGTTAAATTCACACAAGTTTTCTCAACTATTCATTTATAAATATGGTCGAATTTTCGACCACTGGGCAAACACTAGTAAGTATTATTATGATTAATACTGTGTATATTATCATTGATGTTTTTCACTTATTATGAAAAGTTTTAGAAATCTTTTTTTAAAAGTTTTTTAGGGAATAGTTTGAACACAAAAACTAAAGCAAAGATTGATATAAAATTTTATGAACATTTAATAAAATTATATTCAGATGCATTTTTCCCGTCATTTTAAATTTTGTCATTTTCTGGAACAAAGTTATGCAATAAATAAATAAATAAAAAGACCAGAAGAAAACAAAAAGTCTGAAATTAAGTGAAGATATATTGCTGCGTGCCAAAGTTTCCCAATAAAAGTTTCACGAAACATTGTTAAGAAATCCTCAACAAAGTGGTCTTTCTTTTTAATACCATGTGCAATTTATGTAATTAACTTTTTTTTATGAGGCCACAAATGATGTACTTTAGCGCATCTGTCTACCGCGTTTACACGTTATGATAATCAAGAAGTGAATTAAATACTGCGCCCTGCGCTTACTATCAACCATATCGTTGCCAGTACACATAAGTAAAGATCTGAATTAAATATTGCGCTCTACTAATGGCATCAGTGAATGGCATTTCATCATTTATGATGCCTTGTGCAGAAGCAGAAGCAATGAAATTGCACCGTTTAAAATGATTGTTTAAAAATATTAAACTTTGTGAAATTATTTAAAAAAGGTTAAATCCTATGTTTTTAAACATGCTCCTTTAGAAAAAGACAAAATGCATTTAAAATTTTGGAAACGACCCCATTTGTTTTAGGTTAAAATAAAATGGAAAATTCCAGCTATTGTGGAAAGAATATGAAATTCAGTAACATATTCTATTAACGTTATATGTTTTAGTAAAATATCTATAGTATCATATTTATCTATATACATAGATAGCTACTTCTGTATGTGTGTAAGTATATCCGTGGTAAGCTTTAAAACTACTAGACCGATTTTAACCATTTTTCACCATAGATAGCTACATTATAAGAAAGCAACTTAGGCTACTTTATTCCTAAAAAACTTAGTTTAATACAGTTATAATGGAAAACAGTAAATTTTATGTAATTTCCCCATTAAATGATTAAATATAAAACCCATTGTTACAAAAATTCGTCGCCTTAAAACAGCAATATTAATAGTAATCATAATGGAAATTTTGAATCAAGGCTTCTCTGGAGCAAGCATGAAATTTATTGCTTTCTTAGGATTTTTGTTCTCATCTATGCCAATAACACCATTCTCAATCACACAAGAGATTTTGACCAGTTGGGCTTTAACATATAGGCAGAAAAGTCTATTTTTTTCTACTCTGAGAGAAAGAGTCTTTTCAAAATATGGGTAACTTTATTACTTACAAAGGAGTTTATGCATCAAACATGCAACTGAAAATCAGTTAATATATGTATATTAATTTCATAGAAATAAGAACATAGTAATAATTAATTATAACGTAAAGCAATCTTTTCAACTGGCGCTATTTTTGCAGCCAAACACTACGTAATAATATTTCTCGGCTTTCATTTCACCAGGTAACTATAATATCGCTATTAAATTAATCTTTAAAACTTTTGTTAAAATGTAAAATAGTCCGCTAACTAAATTAGGCAAATCTATAAACAGCACAAAAACTTCCATTAGTATGTCTTTGAGTGCAATTTCAAACGCTGGCCAAGTTTTCCTACTTATTTTGAAAGAAAATATTTAGCATCATTTTATGGTCACCAAAAATATCTCAGTACTGTCTGACCACGGATTGTATGGAAAGACAAACATCCGTTTTACTGCCGGAAATGGACGAATCTATTATTTTTTACAGATGTCAGCTTTTGCAGAAGCTGAGTCTCATTCAAATGAGCGGAATACGCGCATCAAATTTTTACTTTTCCCCCTTATTCACATAGATTCGTCTTATCTGGACGTTTGAAAATTCCATGCAATCCGTGGTTGGACAGTATTTGGTAATAATATCTCTTTGACAAAAATTAATAACAGACAGTTTTACAAAGTAGGGAGGGGGAGCATTACCCAAGGTATCCCAAAACGCTTACCGCAAATTTGGTAACATTTTAAATTGCACCAAGAACCCACAATAATTGAAAGTTTCCAATATAAATAAAGCAAGCATAGTGGGATTATGGGCAGCTACATTTTTAAAAATCGTTTGTGTTTTAATAGCCATATAGGAAAAGTATTAGACTATGTTCAAAAAAAAAAAAAAAAAAAGAAAAAGAAAAGAAAAGAAATAAATATTAACTGATAAAGCTTTTTAAACAAGTGAAATTTCATGTTTTGGAAATTTATCAACTTTTTATAGGCTTAAATGTCGTGCTATCGTTTCTAACTGAATACTATTTTGTTCTTAATATTTATTGCTATTTTAATTTTATGGGTAAGGAAGCACGTCGATTTTTAATTACGTCAACGCGGTGTGTATTGAGTTCTTTCAGTTAAAACAGAAAACGAATGAAAGTAGCTAATGTTTCTAATAATTATTACTGACCCGCAACGCCGGGTATTTTTGCTAGTTAACGTTACATTTTAGTAAAATATTTAACTCTATTAGGAATATTTAAAAGAAACTTTGTGGTAACTAAGTGCCATATTTAGGTGTATACAAATGAATTTCGAAAGAAGTACACGTAATAACATGTAACTCAAGACATGACAGGAAATAAAATTACTCATGTGTAGTGGCCACGATGTGGTTGATGGCAAGCGTAGAGAGCAATATTTAATTCGCTTCTGAATTATCAAAACCTGGAAACGCGGCAGACAGCAAGCATAAACATTCAGCGGGCCAGTCAAGCAGCGCCAAAGTACATCACTTGTGACCTAATAAAGATCGCGCCTTGTTTGAAAAATTAGACATTTTAAAAAATTAATTAAAAATTAAAAGTTTTGAAAATAAAAGATTTTCTTCACTCCATGTGATTTTTTTTTGCTCATTCTATCAACTTTAGTGACTAAAAGTAGTACTTTTGACTGATGGGAAAACCCCATTGGGAAATGCGTTTCCTCCTTCAGTTATTGCGCAGCTAAAGTTATCGTGTGTATCGGAACAACGGGGGGTGGGAGACCGCCTACTTCATTGCAACGCAATTCTATCTTCCTTACAGCTCTCCCCCCTCCCTCCCACACACACACACACACTCACATCATTCTTTGTTTATTATACGTATTAAAAAGTTAATTAAAATATGTTTTTGATTTTTTGGAATATGTCGGTTAGTATAATTTATTTTCAATTTTTTTAAATATGTTTAAACATTGTTCAGAAATATTATTTAGTCATACTAGACTACAGGTCACTCGGTTCCAGCTAAACAGCATTTCTTATGGAATCATTTTTTTTTGTTCCAATTCTGGGCGCTCGGAATAACCCATTACAATACTTTTGTCGCAGCCCCACAATTTTGCGTTACTTTCGAGTTCAGCGCTCAAGCGTAGACACACTACTATTCCCAATTCAAGGAAGAATTAAAAACAGAATGGGGTCCATTTCAGAGCCCGCACTCTTTTAGTCCTCACTAAAACATGAGGGATGTTCTAGGAAGGGGGAGGTGGGGCGTGCGTAGGCACCTGCGTCGCTGCTAGGTGTAGGGAATCAATAAGGCCGGGGCAACGCCGACGCCCTGCAGCCGCCCTCAGATGCTCCCCGGACCCTAGAACAAGTGGCATGTGTCGCCGGATAGCGAGCCGGATTTATCCCGAGTCCCGGGAACGAGAGGTAAGAACATTTCATTTTGCTAGACGCTTTGTTTATCTTTTTCTCTTCAACCGTTTACTGAAACGATGATAATCTTTTTATCCTGAAAAATTTCACTTGGAATTTTTGTTTGTTTTCCACAGGAAGTTTTAGGACTTTTGATTCTGTTATTCACCGAATTTTAATAATTGAAATATATTATTGTGTGTATGATATTGTTTTCGAATGTGAAATATTACCGTTCAAATCGAAACGGAAAAACTACAACATTTGACATTTTGACGATGTTTATTTTGACGTTTTCTATTTATAAAGCGTAATTGTTATGTTATCGTTTATGTCAGATTGACTGTCGTCAGTGCACGCGCACTCATAAAGTTGAAGTTATAGTGTTTCGGCAAGGCACGTTCGTTTAAAAGTTTTACCCCCTTAATTATTCAAAGTGAGGAAAATAAGTATATAAAAAAATGTTGTTATGACATTCAACTAATATTGTATATTAAAATATTTTGATACTTTATGCAATATAGTTTAATTTTCTGTTCGATGTTTTTTTATTGTTTCTTGTTATAGTTTATCAAACAGTAGTTATGACATTCGACTAATTTTGGGCTTTAAAATAGATTATCTTGATACATTAGACAATATAATAGTTCAGTTCTCCGTTCGATGTTTTTTTATTATTTGTTGATACAGTTTGTCAAATAGTTATTAAGAAATTCAATTAAACTTATGTCTTAAATTTTATTATCTTGATACACAAGACACTATAATAGTTAAGTTTCCTGTTTCGTATTTTTTATTATTTGCTGCTACAGTTTGTCAAAAAGCAATTATTACATACATTAAATTTATGTCTTAAAATACATTATCTTGATACATTGTGCAGTATATAATAGTTTAATCTTTTGTTCGATATTTTCAAGTGCATAGATTAGAATACTTCAACCATCGTAGATTGAAGCTATTTTTAATGTTGAGTGGTACATGTATGAACTAAAAGTAACATCCTGCCTAAAAGGTATTAACCAAAAAAAAAAGGGTCCATGTTTTGAAAGTATTGCAAAACTTGGTATTTGAAGCTTTTACGAACCATAATTTTTCTCCAGTTTTAAAGTAAGTTTTCTGTTCTTTTTACGAGATCAAATGTTGCTCATTCTTTTATTTGAAAACGCTTTGTTTCCATCAATATCATTCTTCAGTTTTGCCAGCGGCACATTCAGTGTGATTCACGAGCTATGACAAAGCGTAATAAAACTTTTACAACAGAAATTACTTTTTAGGTCTTTCAGGATCTTTTACACTCTCAATGACACCCGAACATAATATCGTTGTTACGGGGCTGCTATTTGTGATTTCGGCATTTAATGAACCTTTTAAGCTTATAATCTTTATAAAGTGCAATATTGCGGAATTGGCCCATTTTACCGTCACGTGGGGGACAAAAATGATGCTTAAATTTCATTAACATTTTGTCATTTCTCTAAATGTTTTAATTACAAAGGGGTAAGAAATGTTTTCAATCTTTACATTTGATACAAAGGTACTCCTGACGCAATCATATTTTTATTAAATAATTTTGTTATTTAAAATTTAATTTATTTGCATGCGTCGCGTGCGGGACACCTAAACGTCAACCTCTTGTAACTTGCTTATGAAATAGTTAATGTTTTCGCTTTATTAATATTTCAATTTTAAAATAAATTGTAAATTTTGAGAGCAAAGGTTCAAATGTGAAGAAAACATATCTCATTTGTTGAGAAACAATACTTTAAACCATTAAAAAAAATGTATTGGTCCATTCCTCGATAAAGTAGTTACTTTGTCCCGCGCGTGATGGTTCATATATTTCACTAAAAAAGTAAGTATATAAAAAAGTAATGGCGAACTCTTTTGCTTAAGGAATCACACAGTAGTGGTTTTTTTTTTCTTGTTCGTATAAAACACAGTAATTTGTTTTCACTGATAATAGCGTGCTGTTTTGTCTCGCTATTGAGCTTTATACCAAGCGAGATAATATTTATAATATCTTGAACATTCGCGAAGAGGTAAGGAATAATCAGTTGGAACATATTTTCAGAAATTTACTTAAATGTATAGAATTTCAAAAAGAAAACGAAAAAAAAAACGAGCTAATGTGTGCATCACATGACTTCCTTTTACTCCAATTTAATGTAATTTCCCCATTACTGGCAATTTTAATGTGATTCAATAGTTTGCTCTCTAAATATCACTAACAGTGGCCAAATTGAAATCAGATTTAAATTTTAAAAACGGGTCGCCAAATTAGTCGCCAAGTTGGCGACAAAACTTGGAGACCAAAATACTGGCGGTATACCGCCAAGTGTCCGCCAAATTATAACACCACTTGAGTTTACATCAAAATTAACAGTGATTTTCCCTAAAAAATGGGGCAAAAGACCCGTTAAGAGACACCCGAATGCAACCAAAAGGAGAGGTGCACAACTGGACCCCACTAGAAGTCTACGTACCAAATTTCAACTTTCTAGGGCATACCGTTCTTGAGTTATGCGACATACATATGCACATACGTACGTACAGACGTCACGAGAAAACTCGTTGTAATTACCCGGGTATCGTCAAAATGGATATTTCGGGCGTCTTAAGTTCTTAGGTACATATGTATGTGTGGTCGGGTTGAAAAAAAAAACTCAACATTCATTCGGGGGTGAGTAAAATGGAAATTAAGGTTGATTTTTGAGTGAATATGTTTTTGCGAAAACAATACTTCCTTTTTTGTAAAATGAAGTAAAAAAAAAACTAATAAGCTTAAATTTATCGTAAATTTCAAACCAAAGGATTAATAAAAAGCAAACACAAACCTCTCCTGACCCAGAGGAAATCGCTGAAGATGATGTTAATACTGGAAAAGAATTGTCGCTCGAAGAACAGTTATTTTATATATAAAATAGTAACTGTTCAACTATAAATAATAATGATTTAAAAAAAAAATGATTTTTTTCAAAATCTACAAGTTAAAGACTGAATAATTTAAAGACTGAATAGTTTAATTTACTTCCAAGAAATTACAGGAGGTGTATTGAGCGTTATTAACAGTACCATTGACCTGCGTGAATTCAGAAACAATATTTTCAACTGCTGTAACTCTTTTCATTAAATCGAGTTCCACGCTTAGTGACAAATAAATAGATGCATTATATTTTTTGTTGTTATTAATTTTTCATTATGATATTTGTCCCTTCATTTCATATTCGTTCACAATAAGTAAATAATGCCCTTTTTGCATAAAGTAATAAAATATGGCAACGAAACATTATGTTTCTCAATATTTTTTGGGAAATTTCTAATACCGGTATTAGTACCGGAATTCCGGTATCACTTTAAAAAATACCGAACACCGGTATTGTATTTTTGGTCCGGTATTGCAATCCCTAATTCTAATTAATACAAAACAACAACATTGCAATGTAAAGTATCAGAATGAGATAAACATATAAATTTCTTGTAATCCATCCGATAATCTTCGACAACTGTTTTTCAAAGTATCCTCCGTGGATAATCATATTTCATTCAATTCTTTTAAATTGCTTGACAAAACAATTTTTAAGTAATGCTTAATGCTACGCGTGGTCCATTGACAAAACACAATTAAAACTTCCTGAAAGGGAATGTTGGACATGACCCAAGTATTAGAAACAAAGACAAATCCGCAAAAAAGTACAGAAAAGATTTTACTTTTTCATTTGCTTTTAATTTTGAATCCTAAGAAAGTTTTTTTTTTTTTTTGTCAAACAATGAATGTATAGTCAAAATTTATGATTTAAAGAAACGAAATTCATTTACAGTGCCCATTCAGTTATGCTATAAAAAATATTAAACTTTATCTAAAGCAAGAAAAAGTTGACACATATGCATTAAAGTTTAAAATGCCTTATTGATAAGTTATGGAGTATCAATAAGTATTTTTTTTTCGAATTAAAACTACAGAGATGTATAAGCTTTTGAATAAATAAATAAATTAAAAAAAATATCTGTTCCTCAGAACCAGACTGAAGTAAGTCCGAAAATTGCGATTATCCGCTTATTAGGAATTATTTTGCATTGTATGTTGAAGCCTTAGCGTAATTCTTTAACGAAAAAAAAAAATCAATTTTTTTACCAGGGTTAAAAGTGAGCTCGTCCCATCCTTTGCATGTGCCAGAAATTTTTTTCCCTCTCTCCTGTAAAATTACCATAATGTGACTTACGTCCATCTGGGGGGGGGGGGGGGGGGGGGGGGGGGCTCTGAGGTACACATATAATATTCAATTAAAAAGATTAACAAATCGTGATTTTCTAGATATTTTGGGGACGCGTAAATAAAAAAAAAATATCTTTCGGTTGATCGGAGAATATTTTATTTTGTTTAATATGTGTTTTTCATCAGACAGGAGAAAATCTGATGTGGACACTACAGTGCAGTGTAAAACAAAATGAAAAAGGTAACTACAGCTGGGTCCGAAGTAGTTATGTTCCCATACAACTAAGTCTGAAATTTTAGCGCGATCAGGTCATATATTTTGCCTCCAATGATTAGATGAAAATTCAAGTATTTGGGGAAAAAATTTCTAGGTAATAATTCTTATAAAACACTAGCTGCGTTGCCCGGCTTTTTCCCGGTCCACCGTGTAAAAAAAAAATTGTGTCAAGTGACGCATATTCAACAATCAGGCCTTAATAAATAAAAAAAAAACATCATGAGAAATTTCCCTCCCAAACAATGACGGCAGATACTGAAATACTTTTAAGAAATTAAATGGAGAAGATGGATTTAAAAAGCGTAACAATGGAAACACAAAATAAAATAAGTTCAAAGAATTAAATTGCGAAAGAAAATGGTTAACAATTTGAATAAAAATGAGATTTTTTGAATTTAATTTAAAAAGGATTGTAACTTTTATTCCTTTCGAGATAGAAGCTTAGTTTTTCAACCATAAGTCAAGATGCATCTAGAGAAGAAAAATCGCTTTTTCCAATGGTGTCAAAAATAAAACTGAGGGACAATTCCTTCCCTCTTTATTGATAGATTTAATGAAGAAAGTAGTGCCTAAATTTCAGCTAAGCCTGAAAAAATTCGAGCTAAAAACGCAAATGACTCCCGCCGTAATTAAGCATTAGAACAAATTGCGTAGAACGCGGAAAATTCCATCCTTTTTAAAGAAATGTAATATTAATATGTGGAAATAATTTTTCACCTTCATATTTGGGAATTTATGTGAAAATTAGGCATAAATTTGGAATGAAAAAAGAACTACTCAACGATTTTTTTTCAAACCGGTCTGCAAACCTTTCCGGTGCCAAAAGATAGACACTGTGAAAATTTCAGCGAAATCGGCCAGGTAGTTCTCGAGTTTTGCGCGTTCAAACAAACAGACGCTTTTCAAAGTCTTCATGAGATAAAATTCAATGTGCAAAAATGCCTACCCTTGCCTTTGTGCTAAACGGTTGTGCAACTGTACCGACTAGAAAAGCGTGCAATGTAAGGCTGTTCGAAGAATACCTTTTGCCTCCAAAGATAAGCTGAAAATTTAACATTTTTGAGAAAAAGTGCATGTTTGTTTATTAATTGAGGCTATTATTCGCTTTTAGCTGACAGCCTAGATGTCGTATTTTTATAGGCAAATATTATATGTCCCTTATGAAGCATTAATATTGCCCTAAAACGAATGTCATCATCATCGCTTTTCAACATGTTTTGAGTTTCAAGCATCTTCAAAGTCCAAAAATTTTAAGGTGTGTGGGTCAAATAAGACCACGTGGACCAACAATGCCAACCTCCCTCCCCAATTTCCAACTAGGATGGCAAAATTTTGCCAGATCGTGATTTTATCGTCATCAGAAAGCATAACTGGTGATAAAACGTTATCAACAATTATTTTGAGATATAACAATTATTTAAATTAAAAAAAAGCGAGCTAATGTGTGCCTCACATGACTTCTTTTTACTCCAATTTGATGTCATTTTCCCATTATTGCTAATTTTAATGTGATTCAATAGTTTACTTTCTAAATATCACCAACAGTGGCCAAGTTGAAACCATATTCAAAAAAAAAAAAAAAAAAAAAAAAGGCCAAAAGAAAAAGGGTCAAGTTTTGTCGCCAAGTTGGCGACAAATCTTGGCGACCAAAAGACTGGCGATATATCGCCAAGTGTCCGACACATTATAACACCACTTGAGTTTGCATCGAAATTAACAATGATCCCCCCCCCCGTCCCCAAAGGTGTAAAGACCCCCTTAAGAACATCCGAATGCAAACAAAAGGGAAGGTGCACAAATAGATCTCACTAGGAGTCTACGTACCAAATTTCATCTTTCTAGGCCATACCGCTTTTGAGTTATGCGAGATACATACACACATACACTCATACACACTTACGCACATACATACGGACGTCACGAGAAAACTCGTTGTAGTTAACTCGGGAATCGTCAAAATGGATATTTCGGGTGTCTGTTCGTTTCTAGACATATATCCACGTGTGGTCGGGTCGAAAAAAAACTCAACATTGATTCGGGGATGAGCAAAATGAAAATTAAGGCCGATTTTTGAGTGAAATTTTTTTCGCGAATACAATACTTCTTTTTTTGTAAAAGGAAGTAAAAAGATAAGATAAAAGTTATACTTCTATCGAATGACTTTACGACTCAGATGTTTTTAATCAAAAGTTGTTGATATCTTTTTCATCAGTAACTTTAGATGTCTTTCCCCACTCTCATTCTACATTTACGATGAGTTTAGTGCATGAAAGTCAAACACATGCAAAGACTGTTATAAGTTTTTTGTAAAAGGAAGTAAAAAAGAAATACGCTAAACGACGAATGCTTTGACAAATGAGATTATCAAGAGCCACAAGTCAAAAAGTGCATAAAGTTACAAATTGCCATAACGTTCGCAAACATTACAGACTAAAGTTTCTATTATTTTTCACGTTTGATTTGTATTTTTACATACCGATACTGGGTTGTTACAACTATAGGTTTATTTCAATAGTTAAAAAAAACAACAGTTTATCCGTTTTCTTTAAAACCATGAATTAAGTATGTTCTGCTAGTACGTATTGTAAAACAAATTCTTCGGTTTCTCATTAAATACATAGTATTTTACAGCTGAAAACCATTATATTGTTTTTTCAAATGTTAATGATGCACGTGCTAATATATGGTTCTTTCCAAAAATATTTTTCCCCATCTGGCGAAAACGCGGCTCTTAACTCTAGAAAGAAACCATCTCTTAGGTTCCTGGGAACCAATGTAGCAATTAGCAACGACACTTGTACCGATATTCGTAGTAAAAATGTCGAATGCGTTTAACATGGGTTCCATAAAAACATTGCTAAATATTACCAAGTAAGCCAAACCCCCTTTGGATTCAGTAGATTTTAAGTTAAACTAAATATGCACACACGTTCGTGCATCCGTACGGACATTTCAAAAAAAGAAGAAACTCGTTATAATTTACTCAGGGATATATTTTTTAAAATTATTATTATTAGCAGCATTTTCTCGTGCTTCACAGGGAGTACTATACCGCATAGATAGAAAAAGTAATAAAATAATAGTTTAAAAAACTAAAAAAACACGCTTTCGTAGCAAAATGAACTAAAAAGTGAAAAATAATCTTTGGATGATAGTATTTGACCAATCACTTAATTTCAATGTAATACAAAAAAGCGTGGGGGGCTGTCTATTTACATTTTTGCTTGGACAACAAATGGAAGAAATTCATGACAACTGATAAGAAGCCCCCCCCCCCCCCACGCTTTTTTGTATTACATTGAAATTAAGTGATTGGTCAACTACTATCATTCAAAGATTATTTTTCACTTTTTAGTTCATTTTGCTACGAAAGCGTGTTTTTTTTTTTGTTTTTTTTTTTTGTTTTTGTTTTTTAAACTATTATTTTATTTTCTTCTTTTTAGTTTAACTTGTTTTACGAAAAAATATTCATTTCAACATTATTCAAAATCTTTTATATTCATAAAATTTGCCCAAAAAAAGCTAATCCATCTCAGTCATCGATGTATGTGTGCGGAAATCATATCTTCATTAATTTGAAAATTTGAGATGCATTTGAATAAAAGTTTTGTTCAACAATGGTCTGATCAGCAATGAATTTCCAATTGAAAGCTCACCTAAATTTTGGCATAAAATTAGTTAAAAACAATTATATTTCATGTTCTAATTACCTTGGAACATTATAACAAATTTTTTCTGATGCAGAAAAATTAAAGGTTTTTGTAGATATTTTTAAATAATTTTTGCGAGCATTTTTTAATGTATTTTATTAAATTTTTCCTTTTTCACATTGTTGAATTTATGCCCAAATGTTGATTAAAATTGGAGGAAACTAACAATTAAAATTAATTAATTAATTTGATTATAGAATATTGCATTGCCATCGGGTCTGAGGTCGTGTGCCAAATTTCAAAAGAATCCGATCGCAGGAAGTGGGCGAAATTTGAGCTGCAAGATTCCGTTACAAAATACATACATACATGCATACATACATACAAGTGAAGCTAATAAAAGTGTGTTAAAAATGGCACAACACAAAGAGAAGGGACCAACACCAAGGGCACCGGTGGGAATCGAACCCACAACTTTAGGCATACGAAGCAAGTGCCTCTGTTGCGGAGGCCCTTCACTGACAGTAGAAAGCTGCAAAGAAAAGAAAGAAATTTTGTATGTATACATTTACAACAAACAAAAACCAGCTATACAAGGTCGCGCAAAAAAATCTGTATAAAATACTAGCTAAAATTTAGTCAAAACAAAAAGGCTTCAAAAATTGCTTGACATTAATCTTAGAATATCTGTATCCATTTCGTCACAACACAAAAAACTTACACAAGATTTAAAAACAATTTAAAATTTCAATGCTTAAATATGGATTAAAGAAATTATAAAAGCAAGAGAAGGAGATTTGAACCAAAATCCAAACATTGATCTCAAATGAGTTTAATGCCAAGTTTTTCCTTTTCATATAAAGTTTTCCAAATACACTCATTTGCATAAAATGATTTTATTTTATGGATTAGTCAATATTTGCTTGCATTAGCTTTTACCATACTTGCTCTGTCGTTGGTCAGTGGGACAAGTTTTTTCATCGTTGCCAAAATCAAAAAACGAATTGCAGCAATTATGAAGTTAATTGTTAGAAGAAAGTTAGCAAATTCATTTCATATCTGAACTTAAGCAAGCACTTGTCGATTAAGGGCTTTCGAAACTTCAGTTTTGGAAAATAATTTAGGTTTTTGTGACTTTCTTCAATTACAGTCATTATTTTGAAAGTTATTTCCCCTTACACTTGTTTGTATCAAATTCTGCCTTCATGTTAAACGAATGTGCATTTGATAAAACCAGGTCTTAACATTGGAGCTCATTGTAGCCGAGCTCCTGCACTGTGTTTTAGTTTTATGCAAATTTTAGTATTTCAGGCAAAATTCAGGCTACTTACGAGTAAAAATAAGTTGTGGGGACAATAGGGTCATTGCACTTCTTTTGGTAGAAATTAAAACCGGCTAAAACTTTTTATCTTCACAGCTAAAATAAACTATTCACTTTTAATTTGAAGAAATGAATGTGTTTATGAAAATTTGTTCTCAATAAGATTTGAAGAATCCGAAGCTAAATATATTTTTTATCAGCATAAATATTAACAAGCAATATAGTAAAGTCATTTCTTACATTAGGTGAACAAAGAAAAAGTTGAAAGTAACTGAAAGTTACTTTTTATTAAGTAATTCCAATTAATGTAAATATGTATTTACATGTGGCAGAATCACAATACTAAGCGTTTACATATGGCAGAATCACAATACTAAGTGGCAAAAGAGAAATTCAATTTAACTGATGAATTAATATTTGAAAAAACTGTATTAACATCAAATGTCATCCACTACAAGTATAAAAAGGCATATTTGAACTTTAGGTGGATGAGTAAAAAGTATTTTACTAGCGATTGAAAATGTGAACAAGATCTAAAAAACTATCTGGGCCGTATTCAAGGGGTGGGTTTTTAGGGTTTTAGGTTTTTTAAATTTATTTATTGATCTATTTTTCAATTAAAAAAAATAAAACTATTCTTTAAGAATTATTCGAAATCAGTGCTTTATCTGCAGTATTTATTTTTATTATAGTGTTATATATATATATATATATATATATATCCTTTGGATTCTTAATACTTGACGTTAACAAATGCATTTTAAAAGTGAAAAAAATATAAATTTAAGAAGAACAGAATGCAAGTACATGAATAAACGCAGCTATTCTTTTGAGTTGTTAAAAATACATTGAATAATTATCACGGATGAAGTTATGTAATCTACACATCAAATTTTTTTTCTTCATTTAATAGATGCTTCGTATTTTACATTTGCTCACATGCACTTAAAGTAGCACCCCGTTATTTAAATAACCCATTGTAAGAAAAAAATCAATACAATACATGAATGAAATGAAATTTGTTTGATCATATCGATTTCACGAAAAATCTTTTTGGTCAAATCTCCAGAAAGAAAAAAGCCTTTTTACAGCCCTGAAACATATACTTAGGGAGAGTGTGAACTATTAGTAGGAATTGAAAAAGAAAATTTTATCAGATGAAGTTTAAATTATTTAATTTCATGCATTTCGAATAAATATCTTAGCTCCAAATGGTTTAAAGATCGTAAGCGTATCTTCCAATGGGGTCATTTCCAAAATTTTCAAAGTATTTTTTTCTGAAAGAACAAGCTTAAAAACATAGGATCTGACCAGTTTTTAAATAATTTGAATAAGTTTAATATTAAAAAAAATACTTTAATCGGTGCGCTTTCATTGTTTACGCGTCTGCCGATGACATCCCAAATGATGAAATGCCATTCAGTGTTGCCATTCACAGAACAAAATATTTCATTCGGATCTTTACTTACGTGTACTGGCTGGTTGATAGCAAGCGCAGAGGGGAATATTTGATTCACTTCTTGATTATCATAACGTGGTAACGCGGTAGACAGATGCGCCAAAGTACATCTTTTATGACGTCATAAAGACCACGTCTTATTTTCAAAATAGGCCACTTAAAAAAATTAATTAAAAATTAAGCGTTGGGAAAATGAAAGATTTTCCTCGCTTCACGTTATTATTATTATTATTATTATTATTATTATTATTATTATTATTATTATTATTATTATTGTTATTCTTCTTCTTCTTATTATTATTATTATGTTTTGTTTATTCCATCAATTTCAGTGACTAAAAGTAGTACTTTTGACTGACGGAAAGAACCCCATTGAAAAGAAACAACCCCATTGAAAAAGAAAATCTTATGAGATGAAGTTAAAGTTATTAATTTCATGCATTTCGAATAAATATCTTAGCTCCAAAAGGTTTGAAGCTCGTAAACGTATCTTCCAATTCATCTATCCCTCACAAGTACGCAGTAGGATATCTGAAAGCAAAGCTCATGAAATATCATACGCCCCATGCGGTTTCAGAAGCATATTTCCTCTCTGCTTCCCCGCCGCATGGAGTCATTTTGTAAAAATCTTCATTATTTGACACTGTCGGTGGTACTGGTCGATAGTAATTTCCTTAAAAGCTAAAGTTCTCTCATTTGCATTCGTCCGCGTTTTAAGAGCAAACACAATGCCTCGGCTCAGCGCTTTTCGAATGCGCTAAAAAGCTCGTCTGTTTTTATTTGTTAACACTTTTTCTCTCGTTTGAAACTCTCGGCTCATTCATTTGCCTGTCAAAACGATATATGGGACTGAAAAAAGGGGCAAAAAAATGTCTGAAGTGGGATTTGAAAAGATAAGCGTTTTTTGTTAAAGAAAGGAGGGGGAGGTAGGGGAGGATGTCTAAGATTTTATTATTATTTTTGTCATTTCTTCTTTTCAAAACTGACATTGGGGTGATTCTGATTGCACAAGATGGCTTTTAAACTGGAGTGTTTTAAATTGTTTAGTTTTGTCGAAAGCATTTTAACAGATGGGGAGAGGTTAAAAAATGATTGAAAGAACGTTTCAAAGCGTTTTACATGAAGTGTTAAGAAAATCTTGACTTTGGAAACTCAAAGAAATAAAATTTATATTTCAAATGAAGACATAACGTAAATCACATTTGATTTAAAAGCTGTGTTTAGAGTACTAAAAAGCTCTGACATAATAAGGAAATGTGGGGCAAAGTGAAATAGCAGGGCAAAGGGAAATGACGAAATATTTGCTATGCTTTTAGCGCCACCTATCTAGTAATATTTTAACTATGTACTGTTCAACCACGGATTGTATGGAATTGGCAAATGTCCACTTAAGGCGAGTCTATCTGAATGAGGGAGAAAAATAAAAACCTGATGCGCTTGTTCCACTCATATGAATGAGACTGCTTAATTTGGAGGCTAACATACATCTGCAAAATCTGACATCCCTGAAAAACTAATAGATGCGTCCATTTCCGCCTGCAAACCGGATGTTTGCCTTTCCATACAATCCGTGGTCAAACAGTACTTATAGTCTATTCCAGTCAAGAGTAAATTATCCCGGAAAATCAAAGAATATGATAATACAAGCATTTTCAAAAATTGATACTCATATTGTAATATTTTGTTCTAAGTCAAAAAATATTTTTGTTATTATTAAATGATAAAGTTCTTGTTAATAACATTTTAAATATTAATTGAGACCTACTAATATTTGGTGTAGTGTTTTTTTTTTTTTTTAACATTTACACGCATTCGCTTTTAAATACCTCAAATAGTGAATAGATACATTAAAATAAATAAATAGGGATTTATCCCTTCCGCAATAAAAAAAAATTACATTGCAAGAATTCTAAGAATAAAATATGATTAGAGAACTTGCTTATGAGAATCAGATGACTGTTATTACAAGCAAAAAAAATTGTTTTGCACCAAAAAATAAATAAATAAATAAACAAAAAATAACTGTTCGTATTACTTACAGTTCAAAGATTTTTTTCCTGAAAAAAATAATCATTTAATTTCCTTGCGTGAAGTTGAAACTCGCAAAAATCTTAGAGTGAACTGCGGAAAGTACACATGAGTTGTATTAATGTTGTGGAAAAAACTTTTCTAGATAGCAATTACAGTCGGACCTCAATAACTCAAAGCTTTTAACTCGAATATTCTTTTATCTCGAAGTTTTCATTGGGACCCAAACTCTTGAGACTGGGTTGGAAACTTCCCATAATTCGAACGTTTTAGCCGGTCTTTTGGGACTTCGAGTCATCGGGAGTTGACTGCATAAATAAATAAATTAAAAAAAAACATGAATGAATCTCGATTTTTTTTTGAATTAATTTTCTTTATTAGTTCATGACTTTGTAAACATCCTGTTCTTTAAAAAGTTTTGAATATTTGCATTAATATAGCATTTACCCTCATTTCTTCACATATTTCTCTAAAATTCTAAATTAGAGTTCTTCTGAAAAGTTTTCATTTTTTTTTTACGAAAACAATAAAATGTATTTTTCTTGCTTAAGAAACAATTTTTTCTTCAGTTATTAAAACATAAATCGGTGTCGTGTTTCAGTAAGTAAGAGAAATTAATTCTCAAAAGGTTTCAGAATTTTATCTAACCAACAATGTTTATTTCATCTCCTTTCCGCTTTATTTTTTATTTTGTTTACTGACCCCACGTGGATACTCATTTGTCACAAAAAAGTAGGGTAAAAACAACCCATAACGCTCTGTTCTCTTTTCCCCAGGTTCCCGGTAATCGATGATACCGGACCTCTACAGAAAACACGTCACCATGGTAACCAGATGTTGTGTTTAGAAGACCTCCTGCTGCTGGGAGGAGCAGAGAATCCGCCACGAATTTCTTTTTCCAAGTGTCAGAAAGGCGCAATTCTAGAACTTGTCAAACATAGCAGAAGAGATTAAGAAGCCCCTAGGAACAAGGATGCGACGTATATGTCCGGAGGAAAGCAACTCAGATTCACCGGAGAAAAGAGAGAGACCGTTTCTCTACCTGAAGAATCAGCTTCTGCAGAAATCCAGAAAAAGAAAGTATAATTACTGCAGACTAAAAAACACTTTAAATAAGCGCCGGGAATTGTTTCACATTTTATGATGCCACGTTTACCTCATTTTTAATAATAACTAAATGACAAAAGTTTGTTTTAAAAACAGTGAGATTTTTTAGCACGCTCACGTCAAGAGGATGTTAGCACAAACTGACTCTCTGGAGGAGAATAAATGTTGAACTGTGTTTCGTAACTCAAGGAAGTTAATTACTAAAGAGTTATTTAATACATATTTATTAAATTTTCAGATAAAAAACATTTTATTTACAAGTGCATTAAAGGTATATAAATGTTGCAAATCGTAGGCAATGCATTGAAAAATCAACGAATTTTAACTTAAAAGTATAAAGTAAATGACGTATTATTACTGTCATATTAAATTACTATATTTTACGATTTTAAACTGATAAACTCTATTTTCGTATAAAATATAACTATCGGTAAAATATGTCAACAGTTTATATCAGTAATTTCCTTTTTGCTCCATTTTAAGAGAAAATTAGAAGAAAAGAAATGTTTTCATTAACTGTCAACTAGTAATTAAAAATTTCCTTTTGTGAACTTAGTCAACCAAATCATTTTGAAATTTGATCACATTGACCGACACTCATAAATTAGGTATCATTTGGTAAGCATCTTACAAGTATTAGTTTTCCTACTCATTTTGCTCTATTAATTGTGCAATGTAGGGAAGACTTGGTCAGTTAAAATCTTTCCTCAAGCACTTGTGACAGGAATATCTAGCTGCTTTAAGCAGATTTTGCTTAAAGTGTGTATAGAAGATTTCATAAAATGGAAGTAAGTGATGCCGAAGAGGAGAGAGATTCTCCTACAGAAAGAACAGCATTAGAGGCACCAGTTGTGGTTCCTCAATACCTAAAAAGTGCCCCCGTGAAGAAAATTCGGCATCCGACAGACAGAAGAATCGTACCAGTAGTTCTCATCTCCACTTGCTTTGCAGTAGGGGGATTAGCTTTTGGTTTACCTGTTGTAGCCATCCTTACCGTAGCAGTTGTTGTAGCATCCGTACTTCGAGTTGCTATTGCCTCCTGCTGCGCTAGCCGTTTAGGATATGGCTTGCCTGGTTGCTCACGTTACCTATCAGCATCTGATGCTTTCTGGTTGCACGACTTGAATGCATACGTAGCCCACTGTCTCTTTTTTGTCGAGCGAGGTTTAGATGTACGGACAACTCGCCAGATCCTTCAGAGCCGCGTCCTCGACAAGACAACGGAGAACGGAGAACGAGCTTTCGCCCGTTTCACGCAGAAAGTGGTGTCCGTATCAGCGGGTTACTGCTGGGTGGACGACACGGATTTCGACATCGAGCAACATGTGTTCGAAGAAGCACGTCGTGTGCGAACCAGGCATCAGCTTCGGAACCTCATTTCGCAACTTATGAGCCATGCTCCCTTGGCTCCAAACAGACCTCTGTGGGAAGTGCGAATGGTGCGGGACTACGGAATGGCACGTGACACTGTCCTCATCGTCCGTGTCCACCATGCGCTCAGCGATGGCGTCGCTCTGGTGAAAGTGCTTGGCAATTTCTTGGCCGATCATCCGCAGATGCTGAGACTCAAACCACGCCATGGAGGACTCAACTTCCCTCTGAACGTGTTTCGAGCTGCTGCTGTTGCTCCTCTCAGTCTGCTGGGATGGTTGCTGTTCAGGCGCAGGGACTATAACCCAGTTTCTCACCGTCAGCCTTTCACTTCGCGCCGGACCGTTGGTTGGTCGGCTGGAATCCGGGCCGCTACAGTGGACCGGATTCGACAAGTTGCCCGTTGCAGTGTCAATGATGTTCTCCTTGCGGCCGCTCGAGGAGCTCTGAGGGATTACTTCAAACATTGCGGTGTCCGCTGCCCACCTGATGTAACAGTAAGAGATTTTAAAATTAATTTCATTTCAATTGTTGGGACAAATCTAACCTGGCAGCGTTGCGTCGTAATATTGAGATTAGGATACGCTTAGCCTTCACAATGCTGCTAGGTTAGGTTTGCGCTAACTATAGGGTAATTCTAAATTTCATTTGAAATATCAATGTATTTTTATTCATACCCTTTAACACAATTGTATCGCAATTTTTGTTTTTCTTCGCTGCACTTTTTTACTTTTTGATCAGAAAACATTCAGAACGAGTAGAGTGAACTTAAATATGCAACTATTCACCATGTATAGAGATTTTTTTTTCTTTTTAAATAACAAGAAATTCCGTCTAGAAATAAACGAGCCTACTTTCCCGTATACCCATATCTACTTTCTAGCAGGGGAAACCCGGATAAAGTGGATACCCTGGGCAAAGCGCATTTTACCTATAACTCCCAAATAAGTAGTTGGCTGGCTGCCGCGTTGTCATAGCAACGATTGCCTGTTGCCGCTCCGTGTGCGGCAAACACGTCGGGACGAGTTTGCGTCACGCGACGTCAGTGACCGAACAAAGTATGTTTTGGGGAAAACAATATTAGTTTACAGAGGTTAGCGTTTCATTTATAACTT
The DNA here is from genome assembly GCF_026930045.1 of Uloborus diversus. Classification (NCBI taxonomy): domain Eukaryota; kingdom Metazoa; phylum Arthropoda; class Arachnida; order Araneae; family Uloboridae; genus Uloborus; species Uloborus diversus. The sequence continues at coordinate 110,935,314 of NC_072732.1, read as the reverse complement.
TAATACTGTTTGTGACATGTTCTTTGTTATGAGTAGGATTTGATGTACGATTATGTAGCTTTCAACTATCCGTAGACGATGAGTTTAGATGCTCTGGTTTTTTAGTAATTTTTAGTAACCTCAAAAATGTACCTGAAGGGCAAAGTGGATATTACATTCACTATGCTCGGTCATGACAAATCACTTCATCAGAACCTCGAAGTCCTTCAATTTTAAAATCTCAAGATTATGCTACCATTGAAGACCGTCCTTATACTCCCATGGGATCTGAAACAAGAGAATAAGTCCAAGGCAATGATGTTCCTGCCGCTTCATCCAAACCTGAATATTCTGAGAACTACTAAAGTCCTTCAGTTTTACGACCTATTCCAACCAATTAAACCAATAATAACACGTAAATGAAAGTTAGAGCTCAGCACTCCTGACAAGTACTCCAGTAACGGACAATCAGAAACAAAAATTTGAAAAATCAAAAAAGACTGTCATGAAGTAACTAGGTGATGTTTCTACTAAAGCTTCTTAAAAGACTGTTAAAAAAACTACTACCAAAAAGACTAAATCAAAAATCTACAAAACATAGGACTGCATAAGAGAATGATAAGAAGAATTAAGTAAAGAAATTTGATGCTGTAAGGTGCATTTTCTGTGATGAAATGTTCATTGAAGAAGATGATCAGCCAAAGGAAAACTGGATACAATGTTGTATTTTCACTCAGTGTTGTCATAAAAAGCTTTCAGCATTCGAAAATGGTAATGATTTTGTTTGTGATAACTGCAATGATTAGTATTGTAGCAGATTTTTTTTTTTTAATATGCTCCTAAATTTTGGATGTTGACTTCTTTTAGTTTAACTTCTTAGTTTGTAATAATAATTACTGCAATAATTAGTATTGTAGAAAAATGTTTTTTTAATATGAGCCTTTAATTTTCGATGCTTATATTATTTTTAAGTTCAATTTCTTTGTTTATAATTACTACAATAATTAGTATTGTAGCAGAAAAAAATGTTTTTTGGATATGTTCTTTTAATTTTCGATGGTTATTTTATTCTTAATGTGTGGTGGCGGCGTAAAATACTTCGAAAATAGCTGTTTTTAGCCGGATGCATTTTTGATGTTGACTAGTGCTATTGGAGATTTGAGAAGCCTGAATATTCTAGATTTCACGGTTCGGCTTTCCAACAGACACTCCATTTACTTTCAATGGGGAAGTGAGAGAGCCGATTATCTGGCCAAGACTGCCTCTAACGAAAGTTTGCACAATAACAGTACTTTAACTTTCTCCAAAGTCTCCTCAAATACCAGAATGGAGCTAAACGCAATGTGGCAGACTCCTCTTGATCACCCTTGGTATTTTGACCAAAGACCTCGATATTCTTTCCATCCATTGGAGACGATAGACGCCACTCTCAATCTTTCTCAGTGGACGCATCAAATCTCTTTTGTTTTCCCAGAAGGAGGAGAAACAGTTTCCGGAGTGTCATTGGTGCAGGGCCTATCAGGCCTCTCCTATCAATGTACTCAAGTGCTTAGATTTCACAATGCCCAAGATTTTAAGCGACCAAAATTTTTTTGATGGACTTTTTGGAGATTTTTGGTTTTATGGAGATGGTGTAGCTAAGCTATACAATCTGGAATTAGTAACAACAACAACCGTTCAGATCCTATAAAGGTTTACAGTAAAAAATAAAATTCTAAGCCATGCTGTATAGTAATACCTACTAGGACTACCATAACCACCCCTTGCCCCAAAGAGATGAAAGCTTATTCTATAGTTTGTACTGGTTATCTCCAAATTTTTCATTTCACTCTGATATCCTTTTGCTTTTTACTGCCTCATATGCGCATAAAAATCTTATATAATTAAAAACTGAGCATATGTTTCTATGTATGCACCAATGTATGTATGTCCAAGTTACTTCTCCTGAACACCAATGAGCAGACCATCGAACAAGGTATCAACAGATTTCTAATTTTCCCGTCTTTATGTTTGGCTATTTAACATAATCCTCCGATAATAATTAGCGGAGATATCAATTGAAAACTATATTAATTATGACACTTAGGTTTCGACATAAAATCCATGTTTTTCGAAGACTTTCCTCCATTCAAATTATTATTTAGTGTTTCATCTCAACTTTCCGTAACAATGCGTTTATTAAACTTTGTAGCGCGAAGAAAATCATTGAGAAAAATATGTGTTGCCATTTTTATTTCGAATATGAAATAATAAAATTTTGACTTTTGTTTTGAGGCTTTTCCTAAAATCGGGGAATTCAAAATTTTTCCTTCTTGGTTATTTTTCCGCAATCTACCGAAAAATTTTACCGATTTTTTTTGTTCAAGTCTTATTGTTGAACACGCGTCACTTGACATAACTTTTATTTTGGAGATTGACCGTGTAAAGCTGGGCGACGCAGCTAGTAAATAGTAAACGTTGAATGGGGGCGTTTAGATATTCTTACCACCATATGGATCTTGTAATGGATTTAAATAATGCAACATGCATTCACGATTGCATTGCTCTTCGGATCGTTTGCATCCTCATATAAATAATAGCCAATGATCGAGTAACCCGCGTATTTCAACAATGAAACTCGCGCCACGCCATGATAATTTGACAATGTGTTTTGGTAATGTTTAACATGCAATGAAAGGTTTTTATTGAGACAAGGCTGAACTCGATCGGGTAACTTAACTGTTTTACTGGTAAGACTGCGTCATTTCAGGGGAATGAAGACACGAAAAAATGGCCAACAGTATTAACGCTACCTACTGGAGTTTAGGGTAAATCCACTGGTATTAGGGTTAAAATTTCAACTATCAAAATATCACCCAACAGGCAATGGCTACGTTCAAATGTAGAAGCAAATTTTCATCCGTCATACCATGACGAGCGACTTTCTAATATCCTAATAAATTTTGTTTTCCCTGCACTTTCCCCGCATTTAATAGTGTCATATCTTCATGCAGCTGAAATTTTCACTAAAAGTAGTGCATTATTTTAAATTGTTTCCTTTAATCAATGTTGTAAAGGCTGCACTTAAAACTTAAAAACAGGACATAACGGTATTCGCAACTCCAGAGCTCGAATACGCTACCCTTGCGGAGATTAACAATACTAAAGAAAAGGGTAAAACATTTCGTTCCACGTGTTTTCTTTGGAAAGGAATAGAAAAGAAAGTTTCCCACAAATACAATGAAAAATTATTGTCATTCATTTAGCTTCAAAGCAAGTTATAAGTTACGGCATCTGTTTCTTTTGCCTTTTTCATCCGCCATTAGACAGTGGCTGCAGCGCCCCCTATAGTTCATTGGAGTTGCGAATTGAGAAAAAGTTTTTAAAAATAATAAGTTAAATATCAAATTTTACAGCCGCATTTAAATTATTTCCGAACTTTTAATAAAAGTGTAGAATTTTAAGAAGTATCCATTTTTATTTTCAAAAACTTTGCCTGAGTAGTTAGCTTGAATTTCCTTATTATTCACCAGTTTTCCAGTCTGTGTGTTATGACGTACGTCGCAATGTTGCGCGTGTATTTTCACTCATTTACATAAAACTTTTTAATGTGTAATTACCTTTTCAAAGCCTTGGCCATTTAAAATTGTCATTTCATTAATTTGTTTTTAAAATATTTTGGTGGATGAAAATGATTTTTTCCCCACTTACCAAGGAACATATCGCAGTCATTTTCGAAGCAAGTACGTAATTTAATTGCTAAACGTTGCCAAATTCAATGTTTCTGAAATGTAAAATTTAATATTTAATTAATTTTTAAGCAAAACAAGCCATTAAATAAAATTTACGTTGAGATTAAAAATAATCCGTCGAATGATTAAATTAAACAATTAAAATATAAAATAATCCACCAGATAACAGAACAAAGCCGTTAATTAGCTTTAAAACAGTTTCAACAAAGCAAAATTAAACATGAGGGTTGAAAACCGCAACAGATATTTTAGCACTGGATTTTTTTTTGGCAATTTGGCATCTTCCAAGTTATGATAATTCCCCGTAACCTTTTCTTTGGCAAAAAGATAATTTTAGGTGCGCTAAAATTTATTTTGATACGTACTTGTAAAATTACTTGGGGATATTTCGATAATTGGGAATCTGGCGCGGTCGCTTCATTTTTGGCGTAAATAATTTTATTTTGGTAACCCTGCTGATTTATAGTAATCCTATGTGAATAGATGTTTCTGATCTCTTTGTTTTGATTTGCATAGAAAAATACTTCTCGCGCAGGCGCTGGAGCCAAAAATTGATGCCAATGAAGAAAGATCGCCAGATTCCCAATTATCGAAATAGCCCCAATTACTTATTCTTCTGGTGAATATTTTTTATTTATTGATTCAGTCACCAAGAATAGCAACTTGTTGAATTAACGTTTCTTGTTTTGCTGGCCGATCAAGTTTTGGTTACTTTCATGACTTTTTTGACTCCTTCAAGACGAAGAAAGAGTTTTTGGTCCAGTTTAATGTTTTTAGTGATTTAATCTGTTTAATTGCGTTTTAGAGAAAAAATTAATATGATTTTTTTTTTCCATATCCTTGGAGTCTACACCTATGATGTTGAGTTTGAAAGCATTTTAAATATTTATTGCTTTAATTCTTTCTAAGTACTGTGTGGCAATGGTTCTTGGCCGATTATGCTTCCTTTCCCATAAGAGCAAATAGTCATCCTGTAAAACATCAATTAACACATCGACTCTGAACTTAGGTACAGCTCGATCTTGCTTAGTACGTGTAGCAGTAGCCAATGCTTCCTCTCTATAAACAACAGCCTCATCTGGCATTCCAGCTCTAATGCGAGCTAATGTTTGTATGCACAAAATTTTGAAATTTATGATATCCGTCAATTTGTTCATTCCTAATTTTCTAATAGCTTCGTACATCCACTTGAAAATGATCTGAGATTCTAGATACTGGAACTCAAGTTCTCTTATTTCTTCATTTGTTTCCATTTCCAAATCGGTTGCGCTTCTTATAGTCTTGTTTTGATACTGATTTAAAAGATACTCCAACCACATGTCAGCCATTTTGTGAAAGCATGTCATGGCTCCATCTATGTTATCAAAATGTAGTAAAACAAGTCCCAAATGGCCAAATCCAACTCCCATTCTCAAACTACTCATACCGTATTCCATAGCAATTGCATAAATACACTCTGCAAAAGCTTCCTTGGCTGAAGTCCATTTGGATGTTTTCATGCAGACCAATCCCTTGAGACGTTGTAATTTTGCCATCACTGCGGCAGGTATTCTATCATATTTTAAAGATATAAAGCAACCCAGTATCATATGATCTTTAGCAGCATTTAGTTCTTGTAGGCCAAGACAAGTTTCTGATACCAAACAAACGGGGTATATGACATTGATTGCATGCTCTCCGTGCAAGTCTTTTGCTATATTCATGGCTGTCATTGCAGATGGGAAAGCATACTCGGCATTTTCTTGGAGCAACCACTTTCTTGTGCTCAATTCAGCTAAAAATTGAACTCTTTCTTTGCATTTGGAAAATATTTCTTCATCTTTTAGTCTCTCTGCTTTAGTAAACGGTAAAAAATGCTCTTTTCGTAAAAATAGCAACTGAGAGCATACAGATTTGTGCAGTGATTTCAAGTCCATGATCTTATGGTATTCACTGCAGTAATGAGTCACTTTACAAGTTTCACATTTTGTTGTAGCTTTCTGGCTACATATCTCACAAGTAGCTGTTTTTGTGCCCTTTGGGATGGCAAGCTCTTGAACTCGTTGGGAAAGACGTTTCGTCGACATGGAGGACAAAATTTTATTTAAAAGCAATGTTCTTGAGAAAGGGCCGTTTCATTGAAATTTTTCTGCGATATTTTAAAACAAAGGCAAAATCAAGCCCTATACTCAGTTTCTTCTTCTTCCTAGGAAATGAGGAATCCTTCTTCTTCCTCTTCAATAGGAAGTGAGGCATTGCTGCAAAAATTACGGCTGATTTTTGCTCCAGTTGTTTGAAATTTTATTAGGTACCCCTTTTGCTGAATTGATTTTCGGCGTGTTTCTGAGCTTCCGACTGTCAGTTGAAATGGTTGCCTGATAGAATCAAGTGGAAGTTGAGAAGATTAATTTCTAAATTTAACTTAGACGTTAACTAATTAACAAAATTTATTTGCATTTTGGACCCATCGCTGTAGCAACGCCTTAATGGATGGCCACTGGGTCAAAATCACACCATTAAGTGGCTACCGTTGCAACACTGTTGCGACGGTAACGCCTTAAACCAGGGCTAAGGCAGAACTACGTGTAATGCTACGATAAGCTGTGTGTTTTTGGATGTGATAACCGGTTTGTCGGATATTACATGCAGTTTTGCCTTAGCCGTGGCTTAAGAATGGTAACTTATTGCTTTATACCTAAGCTTTACCTTCAATTTACGAGTTGAACTGCATCATGACTGCGGACTCTCTCTGATGAGCTGAATTTACTTTACGTACCGGTTTGTTGGCCCTCTCAGCCTGAGTGAGGCGACATCTGCCTCCAGCTCGGTTACTATCTACGTCAGAGTGATGAGTACGTAACGAGGACGAAACTGCAGTCTGTGGATGTGATAGACGAGCTGCCGGTACACCGCATGTAGTTCTACCTTAGTTTTACTGCTTAATTCTGAGGTTTAGCAGGTTATTCTTACTCAGAATCTTTAATGAAAAAAAAAAAAAAAATCAGCCCTTTTCCTGAAAATGAAAGATTTTAAATAGCTACTGGAGGAGAATAGGAATCGATACTTCATTTTTTGCTGCATAATTTGAAGCATTGAACTATAACCTCATATATATATAATAGCCGATGATCGAGTAACGCGGGTGTTTCAACAATGAAACTCGCGTCACGGGCATGATAATTTGGTAATATATTTTGGTAATGTTTAACATGCAGGGAAAGGCTTTATTGTGACAAGGCTGAACTCGATCCGGTAACTTAACTGTTTTACTGGTAAGACTCTGTCATTTCAGGGGAATGAAGAAACGAAGAAACGGTCAACTATGAACGCTATCTACTAGAGTTTAGGGTTAATCCTCTGGGGTTCGGGTTAAAATTTCAATCATCGGAATATCATCAAAAAGGCAATTGCTTCATTAAAATGTATAGAAGAAGAGCAGCAATTTCTAGTCTAATAATAATGGCTATTCTGTCTATCCGTTAACAAATCATTGCAAATTTTTGAGGTTGGTAACTCCAGAATTCGTCCAATTAAACCACCCGGAAATCCAAGGTTGCCCCAAAAAGTGTTGTCGCTGATGTTTGGAGTTACAAGTGAAACTAGATGTGTCAAAAAACATGTTTTTTGTTCTTGTGTTTCACCAGTGAAGACTATTAGGCTAGAATACTAAGTATGGAAATGAAACATTAAATACAATTGAAATAAACTAAGATATAACTCAGTGGGTTTCACCAGTAGGAACATCTCAGACTTGTTGCCAGGAAAAACTGAAAATCTGAAAATTATCCCTTTTGACTTAGTGTGCCTCAGTGCCCAACGATAATAGCATACTATGGTTGGCAATTAGACTTAACGTTTCAGTATTATTGTAAGAATAGTGTAATATAGTAATTTGGTAAATATAGTAATATTGTAAATATAGTAATAGTAATAGTAAGTAGTATTGTAATATAGTAATTTGTAAAGAATAGTTGAAAATCTGAAAACCGGTAGTAATTTAAACTTGTTGTGTTGTAACCCCACGACAATAGCACTCTAGGATTGGCAGTAAGGCTTGAAACCAAGGATTCAAAACAGGGGTAGAGGAGGGGAGACAACCCCAACTTCAACCTGTTTTCACCCCTGAAAGTCATTAAAACACTAATTGCAAGATGATTACGATTTCATGTACCGAGGTTATAAGGAACCTTTTTAAATAAGAAGAAGAGTTTAGCTTCTGAGCGCTATGCAGTGACTGCGAAAACCTCAAAGCGCGTTTACGAGATGTTTTTCCAATTTTGTGTTTCGAAACGTTAATTTTTCACATCCGATGTTTCCGCCAAAAGGTGAACGTTTTACTTCGTAATCGGAAGTTTATTCCGCACACAGAAATGAAAAGCTGATGAGGACCTAAAACAATTTTCTCACTCTTAATTGCATTTGAAATAGCACTTATTCTTCGTTTCACTAAATATCACAGCATTTACTATTTAACACTCGTTAGCTTTGTTTCATATAAAGTTTCACAAATTTATTTGAATTTTATCTCATGTGAAGTCGAAACTCTTACAGGAAAGTAAGAGAACATTTCACTGAGGTGCTGAAAGTAAGGAAACCAGTTTAGGTGTCCTTGTCATAAAGGATATCATTTTTATTTATTTATTTATTTATTTACTTATTTTTATTTTTGGAGTGAGAAAATTTTCTTTATGTGGACGAGCAAAACTCTGAGAACCGGTCAAATGTTTCTTTGAACCGTGCTGGTCCGGCGTACAACCAAGAGAATCACATAGAAGGTTTAAATTTTGTACGTAGACTCTGAGTGGAATCTAGTAGCGCACCTCCGCTTTTGATTACATTCGGATGCTCCAAATTGTTGTTTTCCCTTTTTTGGGTGGCAAATCGTCGTTGATTTCAACGCTGACTATAATAATGATATAAATTAGTGACAAATTGGCGATATATCGCAAGGTTTTGGCCGCCAAACTTTTCGTCGCCAATTTAACTATTTATTTCCAACTTGTCGAGAAATTCGGTGACAAAATTTTTTCGAATTCATTATCAGTTTGACACAATTAATGATACTAGTCGACCCGTGCGGAACTCCGCACTGTGCTTCGAATCGTTTCATAAGGCATTTCGCTCTTTAAAAATTTCAAAGAAAGAACATTATGAAGAAGAACCGAAAAAAAGTAAGCGCAGAAGAGAAGACATGTAATTTAAAGACATCAGTGACAAAACCTCGTTAAATACAACGTTGTGATAATTTGATCATCGCTCACCTTTTGGTAGTACATATTTTCAATGCAAACATAAATATCATTAAAAGTGGCTGAGTAGTGACTCGTGAAAAAGCAATAATTGTGAATGTGAAAAAAAACAGGTTGTGGCAAATACAGTGCTGCCCATGTGAGCATCTGACAGGAAAAAAAGAAACATTAAAGAGATATTTATTGGCACGGATTCAAATTGGCGCCATTCTGATTAACAGCCCGACACCCCAACAAACCTAGCAATTGCGAATTCCTTTTCGAAAGCTATTCATTGAAGGAATGCGTAGTAAAAAAACAAAAAAGCTTTTTGCCAAAAAAAAAAACAAATAATACTAAGATCATGCTTCTATATTTTGTCATTAACCAGCATATACGATTTAAAATTATTCGTAATGCATGGAATTTGATTAAAGAATGACGAATATCTCACGTATCGATTGAAATAAACATTCTAGAGAAGTAATAAATTAGATTGAAAATAAGTGTTTTTATCTTTGAATATTGAACTATTTCACACAGAAGGTTGCTTTAACCGTTACGACTTAAATGCCCGCACATGTTTCTCCTTTATTCGAACACTTAAAATTCAAAACCAAAACCGGTTGAACTGAGTCCGTTTTTTAAGTGTAATTTTTTGAACGCAGATTTTTTTTCAGCAGATAGCAGAGGAGTAGAAAATGATTTCTTGCTAGTGAAGTTGATAATAATTTTAATGCTTTATATCGTATTCGCGCGAATAAAAAATTAAAGGTTTACTGGGTGAAACTCGTAGTTTTAATTTGGCGTAGTATTTTTTTTTTTTTTTTTTTCATTTGTACAAAAGGTTGAAAACTGCTATTAGAAACATCTACATTTCAGCATACAATGAAAATGTTTTTCTGCACAAAAAGGATTTCCTTTAGGTATATATAATATTTTTTTATGCTTACATTATGCTGAGCGATCTGGATGTAGTCAAAGCTTAAAAAAAGGAAGAACACCCTTCGATTAACAGTCAACTGATCCGAATGATAACTGTAGCCTGCATAAAGGAGTCGAAACACCAAGTAGCATTCCCACTGCATTTATTTTATTACGTGTGTATGTTATGAGTACATGTAATGCGTAATACTAATATAAATTTGATATTATGTCGGACAGCCCAAGCTTGCATGAAGTTCAGATAGTTTATAGCCGAACGCTCTACCGAAAAAATCTTATCAATTTAACCGAACAACTAAGTCCAGTGCTTTTAAGCTTTATTAAAATATAAACACACACACACAGGCTTTTTTTTTTTTTTTGCCGAAAGCGACGTAAAAAATTGGAAAACTGCATTAGAACTTTGCTTTAAAAAAATGCATAAGAACTACAGACTGCATCCAGGATTTGAAACAGCAAGGAGCGTTTTCGAAAACTTGATTTTTCGACCGTAAGTCTATTTTTTGTCGTTAGCCAGCCTGATAAGTTTTAAAATGAGAGGGGAATAATATATAAGATAAGATATTGAAGAGAAATGTTTTTATTTTTGAAAATTTTTACAATTTGTTACCGCAGGCTGCTTGAACCGTTATAACTTAGATGGCAGCACGTGTTCATCATTTAACAGCACGTTTAAAATACAAAAAAAAATTGAACTATGCTCTTTTTTAAGCGTAGCTTTTCGAATGTAGTAAAAATGTGATAAGCTTTTTTTTTTTTTTTTGCAAAAAAAAAAGAAAAAATATATATTTTATCCTTTAAATTGAGGTAGTGATTTTTTTATTTGTACAAAGAGTCAAAAAGTCATTAGACGAATATATATTTCAATATACGATTTATTATTTTTTTCTGAACAAAAAACAATTCTATTGTAGTCTGAAATCTTAAACCTGTTACTTATATTTTCACTTACATTATGCTTTAATTTTCTTAAAAGAGCCAAAGCTTTAAAAAAAAACCCGTTCAATTCAGAAGTACTTTAGCACAAAACCACAACAAGTTTTCTTAACAGCAAAGTGCATTTCCTACTCATTTTTTCTGCTCCCTCAGATTTGTTATTCACTTAAATATGTGTGCATGTAATTTCTCTAATTTATTTGATGCAGATTGTCCGGACGTGGGCCCGAACACGCATTTTCCTAGTTACGAGGGGAACGCTCTGCCGATCAAGCTACTCAGCTCTGTCGGTCATAGTGCAAGTTAAAGTTATAAGTTTAACCGAAAATCTCATTCTGGTTCTTTAAAACAGGTTTTTCGGCTGAAAAAAACAATTTTTTGACCGTGGGTCTATTTTTCGTCAGTAGCCAGCACCACAAGCTTTAAAATAAGGTGTAAATCAAAGAAATCGATCAAGAATTGAGGAAAATCTGGCGTAGAAACCAAAAACAGGCTACAGAAATAATATATAAGGATGTTATGAGTACATGTAATGCGTAATACTAATATAAATTTGATATTATGTCGGACAGCCCAAGCTTGCCCGAAGTTCAGATAGTTTATAGCCGAACGCTCTACCGAAAAAATCTTATCAATTTAACCGAACAACTAAGTCCAGTGCTTTTAAGCTTTATTAAAATATAAACACACACACACAGGCTATTTTATTTTTATTTATTTATTTATTTATTTTATTTTATTTTATTTTATTTTTTTGCCGAAAGCGACGTAAAAAATTGGAAAACTGCATTAGAACTTTGCTTTAAAAAAATGCATAAGAACTACAGACTGCATCAAGGATTTGAAACAGCAAGGAGCGTTTTCGAAAACTTGATTTTTCGACGTAAGTCTATTTTTTGTCGTTAGCCCGCCTGATAAGTTTTAAAATGAGAGGGGAATAATATATAAAATAAGATATTGAAGAGAAATGTTTTTATTTTTGAAATTTTTTACAATTTGTTACCGCAGGCTGCTTGAACCGTTATAACTTAGATGGCAGCACGTGTTCATCATTTAAAAGCAGGGTTAAAATACAAAAAAAATTGAACTATGCTCTTTTTTAAGCGTAGCTTTTCGAATGTAGTAAAAATGTGATAAGCTTTTTTTTTTTTGCAAAAAAAAAAAAAAAAAGAAAAAAATATATATTTTATCCTTCAAATTGAGGTAGTGATTTTTTTATTTGTACAAAGAGTCAAAAAGTCATTAGACGAATATATATTTCAATATACGATTTATTATTTTTTTCTGAACAAAAAACAATTCTATTGTAGTCCGAAATCTGAAACCTGTTACTTATATTTTCACTTACATTATGCTTTAATTTTCTTACTAGAGCCAAAGCTTTAAAAAAAACACCGCACAATTCAGAAGTACTTTATCACAAAACCACATCAAGTTTTCTTAACAGCAAAGTGCGTTTCCTACTCATTTATTCTATTCCCTCAGATTTGTTATTCACTTAATTAAGTGTGCATGTAATACACGATAATTCTCTATTTTATTTGATGCAGCTTGTCCGGACGTGGGCCAGAACACGCATTCTCCTAGTTACGAGGGGAACGCTCTGCCGATCAAGCTATTCAGCTCTGTCGGTCATAGTGCAAGTTAAAGTTATAAGTTTAACCGAAAATCTCATTCTGGTTCTTAAAAACAGGTTTTTCGGCCGAAAAAAACAATTTTTTGACCGTGGGTCTATTTTTCGTCAGTAGCCAGTACCACAAGCTTTAAAATAAGGTGTAAATCAAAGAAATCGATCAAGAATTGAGGAAAATCTGGCGTAGAAACCAAAAACAGGCTACGGAAATAATATATAAGGATTTGGTGAGATATCTATTGAATCAACGTTAAATTGTCGATAATTGAAAAATGAATCTCTGTAGTCTTTTCCGCCTAGGTTCGGATAAGGTAGGAGAGCAGTTACCGTCTAAAGCACTATTATAATTAATGTTTGTTCTTTATAATGTTCCATACAGTTCTTTTTACATCTCAGACACTAACAGAAATATTGCCTTTCTTTGCGTTTAAATTAGTCCTCTAGTTTAATTATACTTTTTTATGCGTAACAAAGGTCTAAAAAGTCTTGCATTTGAGAAGTATTACTTCTAGTGTGCGTACATGAATATATGCGTCCTTTTTTTTCGAGTTATAAAAAACTGCCATCCCTTAATAGGTGTACATGGAAAAAGTATGGGATCCAAATTAAATTAATTTTTTTTTATTTATTGCCCCAAAAAATCACGTTTTGCGTTATACTGCCGTATGCAGGTAAACGGCAGTATCTACAAAAATGAATTTTCGAGATATTCGAAGAAATGCGCTTTGGATTCAATACTAACAAGAGGGAAATGTTGGAATTAGACGTCTTTTTCGCGCCTTTTTTTTTTCAGCGGAAACCAAACAAGCGATCTTGTAAAATAAAGATAACGTACAACAGATGACAAAAATGCAAAAAAATGAAAAATGAAAAATTTGCAGTTACTGCCCTTTACCTGCACACTGCAGTATAGGTTTTATTTTTAAACACTAGAAAGTCGTCCGTCAAGAGGTATGACGGGTAAAAATTGCTTCTCTTCTACATTGTAATGAAGAAATTGTCTATCTGGTCATAGTTTGATAATTGAAATTGTAACCCTAACTCGAGTGGATTAGCCCTAAACTGCATTAGATAGCGTTCATAGTTGACTGCTTTTTCGTTTCTTCATTTCCCTTAAATGACAGTCTTACCAGTAAAACAGTTAACTCACTGGGTCGAGTTCATTCTTGTCACAATAAAGCCTTTCCATGAATGTTAAATCATTACCAAAACACATTTCAAATTATCATGCCGTGGCGCGAGTTTCATTGTTGAAACACGCGGGTTACTCTATCATCGGCTACTATTTATATGAGGATGCTGACATATTCACCAATGGATGCTGACAGAGAGTATTTTTGTACAATTACAAATAGCCTTAAATGATTGAATCGGAAAATACTCTCAAACGCAGTTTTCTTTCTATAATTTAAAGTTCAGTTCTCTTTAAAGTTTTTTTTTTTTTAGACAAAATTATAAGTACAGTACGAAATAATCTGATGTCATGAACTTGTGATGATTAATGTCACAATATCGATTCTAATACTAAATTCGTTTAATTCTGGCGAATGTCCTGCTTGCGTATTTTAGACAGACATATGTATTAAATTGTAAATAATCATTTTTTAAGTTTTTAAGTTTGATTCTAACGTGAACTAGAATTTAATTTTTTTTTTTTAAATTCATTCCTTTCAATTTGATAACCATTTCAAAATCTTCATCTCATACAGGAAATAATTTTTACTGATGAAGATATTTAGTTCTTTGGAAAAAATATCCGACAGTTTAGGAATAAATAAACCGATTAAAGAAGAACCCGCCGAGTAAAAGAAATTTCTGAAATCAATCACCCGGTAGCTCAATATTCCTTTTATTTTTCCTTTCTTTTTGTGTTTTATAATTTGGATTGAGTTATTCTCAGATATCATTCTTTTAAACTGAAACTGTACCGTTATTAACTTCGTCATTTTTGACGAAATTTTGATGAACTTTCTATGCTTGGATGAACGTATGAGTTTACCATTCCATAGAAACAGAGATGTTTTTGCAGTTATTTTAACCGATACATTTTTAAACAGCAGGGGAAGCAGAAGCTATAAGTTGCTAATATTGTTACTAATAGTAGCAATTTCTATAAAATGTTTTAATGGATAATAAGTTCTAAACGTTTTCGAAGAAGCAGCCTAAAAAATAATAACTTAATACTAATAACAATAAGTGGAACGTTATCCTCGGAAAGTTTTACTAAATAATGACAATTTCAGTGTTGGAAAATTTCATACCCATTCATCTTATCTGTTTAAAATTAAGAACGGAGAAGAAATCTCCATAGATGGGGCAAACCTAACTTGGTAGCGTCGTAATGCTGTGATTAGAATCTGCGTAGCCATTTTAACGCTGTCAGGTTAGGTTTTCCTCAACTACTGAAGTGACAATTTTCGAAACACTCCTGCACCCTTCCGCATGTGCTTCCTAAGTTGCTCTTAGCTCAATTAGTAGCGTAGTGTGCTTCCCTTAGTAGCTTTTTCCTGACACTTTCCGTATCGAGAAAAGATGTGTGCCACATTTTAATGCTCTTATTCTGGGCAGGTTTCCTTTATAAACTGTTCGAAACGTTCTTTTCAGTTGTTACGGATTTGTATTTTGTATGCCAGAGAACAATTTGTGCCTCCTCTTGCGGTGGCACCTTTTTTTTTCTTTGTTGTATTGTAAAAAGCGTAGGTGCGTCAGACGTGAGGAAAAGAATTTGCCGTCTAACTCCAACAATTCAGCTGCTGAATTTGGTCAATATTGCCTTCGTAGCGCTTAAACTTTTTTTTCCAATCGACTGCTCCAATTCGATGCATTTGATTCAGACACCCTGCATTTACCCTGCTTTTAGCGCCACCTATTTGGTTATATTTTAACTATGTAGTAACACATGCAGTCTATTCCAGTCAGAAAAAATCTACCTCTAAAGATTAAAAAATATGATAATACAAGCAATTTTCAAAAATTGATACTCGTATTAAAAATATTTTGTCGTAATTCAAAAATCATTTTTGTTACTAAAAAATTACAACGTTCTTGTTATTAACATTTTAAGTATGAATTAAAGCCTGCTAATACTTGGTGCTGTATTTAGTTGGTTGATATTAGGCTTATATATATTTTAAATAAAATATACTGCAGAATTAGTGAAGTGCATGCGGGCAAAGTGGATGGAGCAAAGTAAAATAATTCATTGCGTTTACTCATTCGATTTTTTACTAAACCACTTACGTATTCATTTATTAATTAATTGATTTACATTCCTTCATTTAGTAATCCACTTACTTATTCATTCATTCACATATTTTCTTATTCATTCGCTCATTTATTTAGCGTTATATATTAATTTACTGTCTGACCACGGACTGTATGGAAATGGAAACATTGGGTTTACAGGCGGAAATGGACGCATCCATAAGTTTTGGGAATGTCAGCTTTTGAAGATGCATGTTGGCCTCTAAATTAAGCCGATTCTCATTCGAATGAGCGGAACACGCGCATCAAATTTTTACTTTTCCCCCTCATTCAGATAGACTCGTCTTAACTGGACGTTTGCGAATTCCATACAATCCGTGATTGGACTGTATTTATTTATTTACTTGTTCGTTGATTTTTTCATTATCTTTTCATTTCTCCATTCAGCCTTTTATTCAACTAACTCATTTGATCAAAAATATTTTTTTAATAATCGAAAAGAAAATATTTTATTTTTCAATTTGCCAGATAAAAGTGAAAATTTTCCACTTCTTTTTTAGCCTACTTTCTCAGTAAAAGTCAGAGAAAGAAGAAAAAATCATGAAAGAAGGCTTAATGCATCTCAAAAGTATCGCGAAAAACAAAAAAAAAAAGTTGGAAATACATAAAATAAGTAAAAAAATATCGCAAAATAAAAAATTGAGGGTATTGATATGGGGGGAAATGTCTGTCTGTTGGTCCCCTCCTAATAACTTTTGAGTGAATAATCCGATTCGAACAATTTTTTTTTGTTCGAAAGATCTCAGCAAGGGCACCTCATTTGAATATTTCATTTTTTGCTTTGAACAATTTTACGTTCAATTTTGAACAGTTCAATAAAACTTAATATTAGCGCCTATGGGGAAATTCAAAGCAAAAAAAAAAAAAAAATCTTGTGTGTGTGAACTTAGAGGCAAAGTGGCTTCAAACAAACTTCGTAGGAAAAAGCTTTCGATGAAGAACCCATGTATCGAAAATATCTTTTTGATTTGAACAATTTTCCCTTCAGTTTTGAACTGTTCATATCTCTTAACATTAGCACCTACGGAGAAACTGAAAGTCAATATAGATTCCGAACTTAAAGGCGGATTTGCATCAAACAAATTTTGTTGGAAATAGCTCTTGACGACCTACTCCCGGTTCCGACTCCGAGAATTTCGGGAAACTTGACTCTGACTTCAACTCCTGTGCCCGAAAATTAGACTCCGATTTGCCGACTTCGACTCTGACTTCGTAGCTTTGACAAAAATTTAAACACGAAGGTAAAATGACTCACTTCGACTATTGGAATTCGACCCCGACTCTTATATAAAAAAAAAAGTCCAACTGCTTCATTTAAAAGGTGCTGCTACTTTATTTGTTCGTTTATTTATTTTTGTGCATCAAATTCTTTAGATGAGCGAGCCCTATTTTATTTCTAGAAATTTGCTTAAAATGTTTAAAAAATATGTTTGAAATAATTTGCGATTTTAGTTAATTTTGAGAATATTGATCAGATTAAAGATCGTCGATATTAGTATACGGCTCATTTAGCTCCAGACGGAACTTCTTGTTAAAGCAGGGCCGTAGACAAGGTGGGACCGTCGGGATAAATCCTCCCCCGAAATTTTAACCTTTCTCTAAAAAATAAAGAAACGAAGACTATCTGATCAAAATTCTTCCCTCTACTCCTCCTTCACTTGACCTTTTTATACAAATCTCCTTTCCAATCAGACCCCTTCTCTTTCTCACCCCCTCCACACCCATATACACATTAAAAAAAAATCAAAACGGTCTTACTTTTTTACACCTTGGTTCTTTCGCAGAATGTTAATGATTTTTATGACAAAATAACATTTTAAAAACATTCTTTGTTATACATACACTGCTTGACAATTGCTAAGGAGCAAGTGATTTATGCAAATTTGTACCTCAACCACCTGGCCAATGGAAATAAATTCAAGTTCAGATGGAGTGGTAGACAAAGACTCGTTATCCGTATAAAAGACAGTGCATACATGCTTAAGATTCGTACTAAAATATACGCTGTTTGGTTTTTAACAAAAATAGAGCTGGATCAGGGTGGCGACAGATCAGGGAAATCAGGGAGATCAGGGAAAAGTCAGGGAACTTTATTAATCAGGGAAAAGTCAAGGAAATATCAGGGAATTTGGAAAAAATAACAAAAAATCAGGGAAAATTGATTTTATAAAGAAAAAAAAATTTTTTTTTTGCTTTACAAAATTAATTACTCTAATTCCCTACGCATTTTCCGCCAATTATCTGTTCAAAAAAAGTAAAATTATTGAGGTGCGATTATACACTGTCGCATATTTGTGCATATTTTTTCCTCAACGTCAAAGTATTGAATCTTACTTATTAACCACAGGATGACTTCCTAAGATTGCTTCTGTGTCTGCTAGGTTGTTTATTTTACCTAGCTTGAAATTTCCTTTTACACTTTCAATGCTACGTAAAATAAACAGCCATACAGGCAAAGAGGAAGCCTTCATTAATGCCTTAGCTCCTTTGCCTTTATTCCGTTGTCTCGAACTACTTAGCGTACTGTAATCACGATTTCAAGAAGAAATCTTTGGTTTTTGAATTAATACTATAAAAGCTTAAAAGTTATTACTTCTTCGCGTTTTTAATTTAATTGCTAAAATTGAACCGTCAATTAAAAAAAACTTACCGCAGATTATAAAGGTTTTCTTTTCATCAGACGTAAGTGATTCTTTAATTTTATAACCAAGTTGTATTCTTCTTTTATATATTTTGAAATTAACTAATTGCTTTTTTTTTCTTTCTTTTCTTTTTCTTTCTTTCATTTCAAAGTTGTTTGTTACAAAAGCAATCTAAGATTTTTTTTTCGTTACATACTGAAAACATTTGAAATAGAGTTAACTTGTGTACTTAAGTAACTTACTTAAGTTAGTGTACTTTATTTTTTTTATTGTTAAAAAATGCTGTATTCATTCATTGAAACCTATGTGTTTGATTAGAGAAAAGCTCCCTATGAATGGATGTCAAATGGTTTCATCTGTTCTGCATAAATATGTCAATTAGTTATATAAGAATAACTACATTACTTCTATTCTTTCACTATTACTTATTATTCTTGCAACAATGATTATACTGTTTGAAAACTTAGTTCAAAATAACTTCAATTACTTTTTAGTTTCATCATAAATACACGTGTTTTTAAGAGTAATTTTAATAGTTTCTTAAAATTCTTATGCTAAGTGGTACCTGGAAGTAAGTTTTTTTTTTTTTTTTAAATTTTCTATAATATTTCCATGTAGAAAAATTTAATATACTGTTTTGTAGGGTTCCCCCCTCCCCCCCCCCCGAAAAAAAATTGACTTGATATGTTTTTTTAACCATTTTATTAAAAAAGTAGCATCTTTTTAAAATATATCTTTAGTTCAACAACTTTATACAACTTAAAACGTTTAAAATACTGCATTTTATACAAACATATAATGGATTTCAAGTAGAGCAAAGAAAGAAAACCATTATCATTGGTAACGTAAATTAGGGAAATTTGGTGAACTTAATCAGGGAAATCAGGGAAAAGTCAGGGAGCTTTTTTTCACAGTTCCTGTCGCCACCCTGTGGATGTTAAAAAAGGTTTTTCTCTGAAATTCTGTTTGATTCTTGAAATACTTAAGAGTAAAATGTCAGCAAGACAGTATTTGAGTATCTACGATCGTGGACGAGCGGTTGGACGACTGGAAGCAGGTCGAAGTGTTACCACTAAGACTGCTGCAATGGGTGTATCAAAAAGTGCCATCTCCCGATTAAAGAAGGTCACTAAAGGTGGAAATGATTTGCAAAAGCATGCCGGGGGTCGTGGTAGGAGCATCACACCTTCAGAGGATCGCTATGTATAGCACACGTGGCAAAAAGGAACAGAAATTTCACTTCTGGACAGATAGCTGCAAATCTCAACCGCTACCGGTACGCATGTTTCTGCAAGAACCATCTCACGGCGAGTAAATAATGTCGGTTTTTATGCACGGAAGCCCGTACGTTGCATCCAAGTTCAACCACGCCGAGAGAGATTACGGTAGTGTAAGGAACATGTTGGTGGGATTGTCAAAATTAGTCTAGAGTGATGTTCTCTGGCGAATCTCGTTTCAGTGTGACAAGTGATTCTGGTCACCAACTACTGTGGAGAGAGCGTGGAACACGTTATGCACAAAAATTTGTTTGTGAACGTGATCGGTACGGCCCAGGCGTCATGGTATGGGCAGGCATCATGCACAATGGCAGAACACCGCTTCACATTTTTGAATAAGAAAGCGATACGTCGCAAATGTATTGCAGAGATGTTATGCGGAACCATGCTCGTCTTTTTAGGGGGGCTGTAGGTTCAGAATTTTTCTTAACGGACGACAATACACGGCCACACTGGAGCATTGAAGTGTCAGACACACCGCAAAGTGAAAACATTCTCCGTATGCAGTGGCCTGCTTATTTTCCCGACTTAAATCCAATTGAACTTGCCTGGGAGGCTCTTAGCAGACGTATTGCGCGAAGAACCATCCCTCCCAGAACAGTACAAGAACTCAAATCCGCATTGAGAGAGGAATGGGAAAACATCCCCCAAGCACTCCTCAATAATTAGTGGGGAGTATGGAAAACAGATGTAAATTGTGCATTAGTGTCCCTGGTAATCATACATCATATTAAGGTACTCATGTCTCCATCATTCTGACCTAGATCATTTTTTTTGTGGTTGTATGAAAATCATTTAAGTAGGATTATTTTTTTATTTTTAAGTTTTTACTTCATTGATGCAGTAATATCTGTATTATTTTGTACTTATAATAAAGGCACATCCTCCCTACTAACTATATATTTCGTTCTTTTTCTTTAATCATTATCTATTCTTAACTATTCCAAGAAACGTAATTGTTCCTTAGCAATTGTCAAGCAGTGTACTTCAACAATACTCAACAGATTTACATGATCAAAACTACCATTTTTAATCTAATCATACTTTTGATTAAATGCGTAATTTTTTAGACCAACCTTTAAGGGTGGTTTTTTTTTTTTTTTTTTTTTTTCAGGTGGCAATTGTAGATTGCTTTTCAATTGTTACTATTTTGACTAACTTGCTCGAAAGTTTTTCTAAAAGCCTCTGTTGCGTGCATTTGTAATTGTAGACATGTAATAAAACACTATCATGTATTATAGACCGTAAAAGTGTAGGCAGTTAGTTTTCTTATTTTGTCGTGTCTGAATATATTACGAAATTTTTGAAGTAGTTAATCAAAATAATTATTAGAAACTAATTTTTTAATTACATTTCAGTTTAATTTTTGCAAACAACATAATAAACATAATTTTTGAACGCTTTTTTTCCTATTACATATCTGGAACCATTTTTGCCTCCGATCATGTCCCTCCCCGAAAAAATTTCCTGGCTACGGCCTTGTGTTAAAGGCCTAAATTTACTGCCAAAAAAAAAAAAAATAAAAATGAAAATAAAGAATGACGTTTCAATACAAGTTTTTTGTAATAAAATACACTGTTCTTTCTTTATGTAGTGTAATTTTTAAAACAAATTTCCGATTTATTCATCTTAACTATTTCATTTTGCCCCGCATTCCATTATATTATGTGGTGGAATTAAGTGTTAAATTTCATGATTCTTTTAGAACTTTAATCTTCCTTTGACCGTAACGATATTTTCTCGACAAAATTGTATATTCAAAAAAAAAAAAAAAAAAAATATTTTTTTAACTGAAAGTATCATATCAGTTTTTTATGTTTGAAACGTCTGAAAATATTTTTTCCTCTGTTTCAAGGTATATTTTGAGAGAAAAAAAAAGTGAAAAAATAAAAATGCTAAACTATATTTTCTCATTTTTTAAACTCACTTTTTTCATCCAACAATAGTACTAGCAAAACATACACCAAGAAAATTTTTGGCTCATTTTACTGCAAGAATGCAGCCATCAGGATACAGGAATGAGAACGTGTGACATTTTGTAAAAATAGTTTGAGGAAGAATTCCCACCCCTTAAAACAAAGGAATCTTAATCCATGAACGGATTTGAAAGCTTTCATGTCATCAGGACTCCTCAGGACTGGGTATCCGGTTCCTTATCTCCGGGGCCTAAAGGTTTTGAGGGGTGAGATCGGACGGAATAGCTTTCCCCGGAGCTCCTCTATCCAACGGTACCAGTATTGGCCTGATAGACATTGCCAGTCCGGATGAGATAAGGTTACAGACATACACATACATAGGTTTTAATAGTATAGTTGATAGTAATAAATTAATATAGGTGGTTTGAAACGTAATCATTCATAACCACCATATCTAAGCGTTTACAGTTAACTAATAAAATAATATAGTGTAAAACTATCCAAATAGGATTGAATTTCTAAAAACTGAAATCAATAATTGAATAATTGAAAATCAATGTAAATAATGAAATGATGAAATAAATAAATAAATGAAAATAAAAAGAAATAATAGTTAATAAAACTAAATAATTATACTCCGTAAAAAAGCAGGTGATAGTACTTATTTTCTGAGTTTCTTCAATTTCTCTGGCCACATGACATTAAATCACGTGACTTGCTATCTACCAATCACGAGAAAAATAGATTTGAGGACAGTCCTTGGGAAAAATGAGTAGAATAAGCTTGTTTGCGCACTAATTTCATTAATGTATAAGAGGTGAAAATAAGAGTCGAATGCAGCAACAAAAACTTATCCTTCAGTTTGTGGAAACAAAAAAAAAAGAGTAAAAAAAAAGTTTGAGGCAGTGAGAAGCTAAGGGATGTAAGTGGCCAAATTAAAGATATAGAGATAACTAGAACAAATAGTAGGGGACCTCGCCTCTGTATTGGGGCAGGAGATAGTACTAGTAGCCCTGGTAGGTACTTCCGTATAGTATGATTTAGAAAAAAAAATCAATGAAAGCCTGCCTAGGACTCTATCTTTAAAACGCGTTTTACTCAAAACTTGAAAATGTCCACTTACATTCCTTCGCTTCTCACTGCCCCATTTGCCTCAATGAATATTCATTTCTGCTCAAGACATAATACATTAAAACCAATAACTTTCCCTCAATTTCAGAAAACCGTTTAACCAATATTTTTCTTAAACAGCCTATGAGTGGAAAAAAGATGAAATTCTTCTGAGGATCAAGAGAGAGAATCACGTTTCGCGAAAGATCGCCTCAATGCGAAGAATTTATTTTCATTCCTTTACAAGAATCGATCGGACTTAACTTTTCCATCAAACCCCAATATAAGACCGCCAGTGCGAATAAATGGGTTTCTGAGAAAAATCTTTTTGTTGCAGGTTCGTTATTTCAAAAGGCGTCGGAAACGTTCATTAACGCAATGAATTTTAACACCGTAAAATGCTCTTATTTCAGTTTGAATAATTTTCCTCTTTGAGAAGGAGCAATTACAAACAAATAAACGAATTAATTACGCTGTGCATATTTTATAAAAATCTATTAAAAATATTATTAATTCATTTGATGAATGTACCGACCGAGAAATAAGTAAATGTGTTTCATTATTTACTTCAAAAAATGCGTTTTTCATTTAATTTTTAATGGTCCTTGTGACAGTTAAATAAATATTCAATGGAAATGATATTTTTTCGTGCAAACAACATAAAACTTACCCGTCTCCGAAAAGATAAATTCAGAAAACAAAAGAAAAGTTGACCGTTCTTTGAAGGATAATTATTAAGTTAGAGAGTTTGGGAAAAAATGAAATGGTAAAATATTTTTCAGTTTGTAGCACAATCTATCTGACAATAACTTAACTATGTTATTAAACATGTAGTTGATACAAGTCAAAAAAAAAAAGAAAAAAAGGATACCTGTAAATATCAAGGAATATGATAATGTCCGCAAAATTCAGTACTCATATTGTAATATTTTCTGGTATATCAAAAATAACTCTTGTTATTATTAAAGCTTTTGTTATCAGCATTTCAAATATTAATTAAAACCTGTCGATGTTGAGTGCAAAACTTATTTATTTAATACTAGAAAATCGCCCGTCGTGGTATGACGGGTGAAAATTGCTTCTACATTTGAACGAAGCCATTGCCTATTTGGTGATATTTTAATAGTTGAAATGGAAACCCCAACTCCAGTGGATTAACCCTTAACTCCAGTAGGTAGCGTTCATTGTTGGCCATTTTTTCGTTTCTTCATTCCCCTGAAATGACACAGTAAAACAGTTAAGATACCGGATCGCGTACAGCGTTGTACAATGAAGCCTTTCCCTGCATGTTAAACATTATCAAAACATATTATCAAATTATCCTGCCTTGGCGCGAGTTTCATTGTTCAAACACGCGTTACACGATCATCGGCTGTTATTTATATGAGGATTCGATCTGTATTGAATTAAATGCTTAATACAATTTATGAGCGGCAAAGAGAATGGAGCAAAGTGAAGCAGCTTATTTCATTTATTTATACTTTCATTTATCAAATCATTTACGCATTCATTCACAAATTAGTTTAATTGTATAAATTCATTTATTCAGTTACTAATTTATTTATTTGTTTACTATTTTATTCACTCCTTTATTTAAGCATCAGTCAACTAATTAATTAATATATTTATTCGTTTATTTACGTTTGTTAATTCACTTGCTCATTCATTTAGTCTCGTTCACTCATTTATTTGTACATTCATTTGAATACAAACATTCTGAACAGTGAAAAAGAAAATATTTCATCAGAAAAATACTTGAACTGTTACTTTGCAAAAGTAACAGTTCAAGTATTTTTAAGTACACTTATGATTGAGGGAACTTTGTATCAATAAGTGTATATGTGTTTCCCGCTAAAAAAAACCTTTGAAAGAATCGTCTATTTCAAACAGAACTTCTTTTTTTTTTGCTGCAAAGTACTTCACCAAAAACGTTGATTCTCTTGCTTTTCATTTGAATTGAACAATATATCAGGCCAATGGGGTCGTTTCCTAAATTTTAAAAGTATTTTTTTTTTTCTGAAAGAGCATGCTTAAAAACAGGGGCGGCATTTCAGCATTTCATTTGGGGGGGGGGTCGAGTTTCTTAAATATGTATTGCAACAGTGCGGTCCCAAACACACATTAGCTAAAAGGAAGTGGTCTGAAATCGGTTTAATATGAATAAAAACTAGTGTTTAGAAACAGATAAAGTTTTGATTCACTTTTTAATAAGTTATCATACAAAACATCTCGAAAGTTTTTATTCCTTTTGTAAAAGTTTTATCGCATGATTTTTGGAATTCAGACGAGCAAAGAATCGTGTTACTAATCTATCAGTGCCCAGTGTCGTGCTGTTTTGCCAGTACAACTAAATAGAAAAGTTTTTTTTTTTTTGCCCATTGTGCTTCAGAAATAATTCTCTAACCTCCTGAGACATAAAAAAAAAACTTTCTCTACTAGCTGAGCTGATTGGAATAGTTAAAAAATAACTGAAGTAATAAAGTTATGTATGAAAACATTTTTTATATCTTGCTCTTCAAAATCACCCAGGCAACTTCAAAAATTGTGAGGGGCTTAATTTTTCATCATTGAATAATCTAGTCTCGTCGGCGCTCTCAGCTTCAATGAGATGTCATCTGCCTCCAGCTCTGTTATTCACGATTCCAGACTGATGATGAGTACATAACAAGGACAAAACTGCAATCTCTGGATGTGAAAACTATTCTGTCGGTATATCGCTTGTAATTTTTCTTTCTCATGCTAAAAATTTTACTCATATTTGAAACATTTTATTTTTTGTTTTCAAAATCCAATCCAGATAATATAGAGCCAACCATACAGAAAAATAATTATCATCAAATCTTTCATTAATTTCATTCGAAACTGAATCTATTACTTCATACAAATATTAAAAAATCAATGTTTGAGTTCACATCTGGTGGATTTTTGTCACTTTTTTTTGATTGCATTGTGGTTTGAATAGTCAGAAAATTAAGGGTAGCGGATTGGAGATGTTTTGATAGAGTGAACTTTTTTAAAAACTTTCCTCAATACAAAAAAATTGAACAAAAATTCAAACGAAGTCATACATGCTAAAGGGCATGAGCTTTTCCACCATTGAAGGAATCGTTTTGCAATAATTCTTCCAGTCGTCAAATCACTGCTTTGAAGTTACGGAGATATGTTTTTATGGTTTTAACTCTTGAAGACCATCTTGTGTCACTCCGAGATTGCACAATTATAGAGCTCCATGAAAGGTATATGTGGACATTTTTTTTTTTTTAAATTCAATAACCACGTGCATTTTTAAGAAGTTTCTATGAAAGCATATGATGCATGAGCAGTTGAAACGTGTTTCTGAAAGCGATGAACACTCATTAAATAAATATACACTTTAAAAATGAGCGTAAAAGTGAATGTAAAATATCAAGAAATTTTCTTGTGAAAACCGTGCAGCAACACCACTTTGCATGGGCCTCTCATATTGGACATACCATCGATGCATTGGGCACACAAGCATGAAATATTTAGCCTATATGAGGAAATGTCTTTTTTAGCCAAAATTAACCATGGTTCTCTATCAGTTTTTTATGTTTTAAAAAGGCCGAAAAATACTTCATGAATTTCTAAGTAATCATCCAAATAACAAAAAATTATTTTTCTAGTCTGGGAATGTGTGGAGTTTCAACAAATAGTTACTGAGAACCAGTGCGTTTTTTTAATGAACATTGATTACCGACTTACCTAAATTGAATTCACCCATTTTCTATCATTCTGCTCAAAAAATTTGGGGGTGCGACCGCCCCCTATTTGCCGCCCCTGCTTAAAAACATAGGCTTTAACCATTTCTTAAATAATTTTACAAAGTTTAATATTTGTTAAAAATTACTTTAAACAGTGCAATTTCATTGTTTACGCTTCTGCATATGATATCACAAATGAAATACCATTCACTGAATACCATTCACTGCAGAGCAATATTTAAATTGCATCCTTACTCACATGAACTGTCAACGATATGGTTGATAGCAAGCGTAGAGCGCAATATTTAATTTTCTTGATTATCATAACGTGGAAACGTGGTAGAGAGATGCGCCAAAGTACATCATTTGTGACGTCATCAAGACCAGGCCTTATTTTCAAAATCGGATTTTTAAAAAAAATAATTAAAAATTAAGCGTTGGGAAAACGGGTTTTCGAACTTTCTTTTATTCATGCCATCATTTTAAAAGCATTCTATTTTTGTTTTTTTCACTGTGTATTTGTTCAAAATAGCTTTTAAATTAGATCAACCGAAGTAGCAATATTTAATGACTGAACATTTTTCATTTTTTGTCTTCAAAATAGGTAAATTTGCCACTGGACCTCCGTTATGAGCCTGCTCACATGGAATCCTTCCCTGAGTTAGGGACAGGTTTTGCCCTTGTCAATGCCCGCCTTCCCGTCCGAACAGAAGGCGCCATTCCTGGACTCTGGGACGTGAGACACCGCATGGAGCGCCTGAAGGCGTCTTGCGATCCCGTAGTCATGTATGGCGCCCTGCACTACCTGTCCGCCCTGCTGCCCGCGTCCCTCTGCAGGTGGCTGCTCCGGGCTGCGCTGCGCTGCGCTAGCCTGCGCTTCTGCAGCCTCCAAGGGCCCGAGCGGCGACTGACGCTGGCGTCGCGTAGACTCAAGTCCGCCACGTTCTGGATGGACGCCCATCCAGAGGTGCCCGTCGCCTTCTGTGTTTTCTCTTATGCCGGCAGCTTCTACGTCGGGGTGTCCGCAGACAGTGGAACCATTGCTTCGCCCAAAGTGCTGGTGAAGGGATTCACTTCTCACGTAAGTTGTGTTTCGTACGTAACGATATAGACCGTTTTTCACAAGAAGGCACTTGACTCCTCCCTCGTCACGTGGTATCCGATATTCTATTTCGCTGTTTTCGGCAGAAAGCATATTCGGATCACAGCAGTTTGTTGAAAAAGCAGCGGTTTTTAAGATGCAAGAATAACTAAAAGAACAACAGGCAAGTGATGTAAAGGACACTAAAGCTTTTTTGCTCATTAAAATGCACGCCCAAGTTAAGGTTGTCTGGTTGTCTCCTTTAGAAGCGCGTGGATTGCGTACCGATCAACCCCGCGTAAAATGGAACTCTGCGTTCAAGGGGGCGTGGCGAAGTGCCTTCTCGTGAAAAACGGACAATATTTTGTTAGGTTAGTGTGGTAAATACACTCTAAACAAACTGGCAATCCGCTTCCACTAATCCTCGGCAGGCGGGTTGCACGAGCAGCCGTAGATGGCGAGTTGAGGCGGCTACCGTAGACGGCTAATCTAGCAGACCTAGTGGCTAGTCTATTATATTATAATCCGAGAGTATCTATCTATGTATCTGTCTATTTATCTATCTATCTGTGCCTATATGTCATCGTAACTCCTCAGGAACATCAGATAATTAAGGAACGAACCAGGAATCGATATGTTCGTAACTTTTCGGACATAATGTTTAGGAATATTTCGTGTCACTAAGACTTCAATTAGCGGAGATAGTAATTGAAACGTAAATTCTCAAGGACGTTTCAATCAAGTCAAAAAAATTTACCTGGCGGTTCTGCATTTTTAGCTTGGCAAACGGCTCATGTTTTCTGGTAGAAAAGGGGTGTCTTGGAGGAAAAAGGAAAATACTGATCTGAGAATGGTTTGAGTTTTAATGGTTAAGCTAGTGGAGCGCTATGGAACTTGGAATGGTTCTAGGAGCGAGCAGAATATTAATGTACTGCTCATTAAGTAATGTGCCGCAGCAGGCGAAAAGGGGTAAAGCCCCCGAAGTACACATGATAGCAAGAATAGGCCGAAGCCTAACCCGCCTACGAAGTACACCGTTGAAGACGGTGTACATCAACCTACCGTAGGCGGGTTGCACTAGCCTTCATAGGCTGCGCAGTCACGGCCACCGCTGAAGGTAAATAAAATTTGAAATGTGTTTGCAGTCTTTCAAACGTTTTTGTTTCTCGTCACGTTTTTTTTTTTTAGTATTTTATTAGGCGCATCGAATCCCTGGAGGGAATGATAAGTAACCCTGTACTTCTATAACAGTAGCAAACTTTGAAAATATTTAAAGAAGCTGGGAACGAGTTACCCCTCCCTCAATGCAGAACTACTATGAGACTGTCATACAATTTGTACATTGTTGCTGCTGATTGAAAATTATATTAAAATAAAATACGCTGGGAAAGAGTCGGATCAACGCTCAGTTACAATCAAAAGAGTTCGCTGCGTAATATAAACTTCTACTTCAACATTCATTATTAAATTATTCTATTTATCTTCTCTTTGCAGCTGGAGCGCTTGTACAGCATCATTGCCAAGCGAAAGATTCCAGGACAAGAAAGACGAAGAAGTTCATTCACAGCAGAGCGAAGAAGAGAAGAAATCTTCAAGCCGTCGGTTAAAGAGGTAAGAATTTTCTAATCTCGCATTCCGAAAGAATGCAATTAGGAGCATAAACTCTGAAATTAGTTTAAAGATTCCGGTGAAGAGTGTAGGAGAGCAAAAGGAATTCCTTCCAAGTAAAAGATTAAAAAAACCAGTAATAAATAGAGAGTTTTTTTATAATAGGGATTTCGCCTGTGAACATATTTACTTATATTCATTTTTGAATATTTCTCTCAAAAATGAAGAAGACTTCATATGCAATTGTATTTGCAATGTGGCATATCTTTATGACAGTGAGAACTACAAGGGCTGATTTGGCTCATAGAAGTTTTAAAACAAGTTTGGGGACAGGTAAATAAAATCCTCCTGCGAACGTATTTATTCATTTAAGAATATTTCATGTAAAAGAAGTTGTCTTCATAACCACTATTTTTTATACATTTTTTTTTCCATTTCCAGTATTTGTTATTTTATACACATTCAGAAAATTGATAGCTATACCGGTAGACTTGAAATCCATATAAACATTGTGGTTTGGAACTCTTATTCCAGATGGACTCCAACCTACGACTACGCACTAAGAGGTGGGGTGAGCCAGGGAAAAGATTATCTGACTTCCGCTCAGACACGTGATTTAAGTCTCCTCATTGGTTGAAAAAGCTTCGACTGTCGGTTTGGCTGTCCGACTGAGGCTCAAATCGTCTGGTTAATGTAAGCGTTAGACTATGCGGAGAATATTGACTGAAAGTTTACAATTAGCCTACTTCATCTAAGTAGGTATATTTCATAATAAAAGTACATATGCATCAATACAGACCCTACAGATGTCCACAACCGACTCCATTTAAAAACATAGCAATAGTATCAGAGCCCGATTTAGGACAGTAGGCCAGACAAATCTGCTGGGACCTCCTTGAATAATTGAAGAAAATGCTGTACAGGTGCAACTGCGCATTCTTATATCATTGCATATGCTGCTGGCTAAGGTGCACTGAGGTTCAGAATAACTGAACAAAATATTATAGAAAGCAAAAAGTGGTTGGTTAGATAGGAAAGACCATATCGCTGAATGCATAACTCTTGTCTTAAGCATTGTAATAAACAAATTGGAATCATATTTTGTAATAGTTTTCTATACATTCTATATTTTTGTGCCCCCAAGGGAGGCACTATGCCGGGTCAAATGATTCTATTGGTAAATCAGGCCCTGGGTTGTAGCAGTATTGAAACAATTGAGAAAAGGAAGTTATTCCACCCCCCTCCCCTAGAATTGAAGTCGATTCTCTTTCTCTCTCTCTCTCTCTCTCTCAAAAAAAAAAAAAAAAAAAAAACCTTCTTGGAGCATATTTTTACATGTCTATATCTCCCTGTTATTTGGCAAGCGTTTTAGTCGTCTAACTAGTAATTTTTAAGAACAATATCTTTCTAATGTAAGCATAGAGTAAACATTTTAATTCATCTTCATATATTAGCTACTAATCATTTTAAAAGATGTTTTTTCAATTCATGAAGCCTCGTTCTGTACTAAAATTAAAGTTCTAAGCTTTTTTTTTTCTTGAAAGGCTTTTTTTCTTTGCGACCTTTCAAACGCAATAATTCTATCGTATTTCAAATTTACAGTTTTTATAAGCACATTTTTGGTGTATTCTACACTATGTACGCAACAATTTTTTAGTTAACGCAAAGAAAAGGACTCATCCAGGAAGTTTTCAACAAAGAAACAATACGATTCGTACTGTCATACCTGTATTTGCTGCTGTAAACATTTTGAAATAGTTCTCTTGAATGTCTAGCTGGCTTAAAATTTTGAAGATCTGTGGTAGGGTCTGGTGGAGGAAAGTGGTCAATGGGGTAAAGTGGTCATACATGAAATAAATGGCTGTAACTTGGAAATAAATGCTCGAATAAGTATAAAATTTTTATTTTAGACTAGGGAAGTTAGAAATTACATTTTGAATACAAAATTTTACAAATGCCAATGTTTTATTTAGTAAAAAAAAATATTTTGCGTGCATATGAAAAACTTGAAAATCTAAACAGCTCTTTTAACTTCTCAGGGAAATTTTGTTTAAGTGAATTTCGAACAAACTGACGGCACGGGAAGCTTCCTACATGTCTTAAGAACACTAACTCTTTAGCAGCTATCTGTATTTATTTTACATAATATTTTAGAGCAATTCAAGTAAGATGGGGTAAAGTGGTCATAATTAGGCTTAACGTAAATCGTTGCTCTACTGTCACTCAATCTTAATGTACAAAGCAGATATTAATTAAATATTCATTTCACTAAACATGTATTGTTTCTTTTTTGAAATAAAGTTTAATTTACGAACACATGCGTGTGATACTACTATATCTGTACGTAAACACGTATAATAGTATATAGATGCACATGTCCGAATAAATACGTTGCTTTACGTAAATACGTATATGAGCGCGCCGACACGTGTATATACTTGTATATACGTATCCTATACATTTGTATGCAAAAGTATATACGGGCATGGAGAAGCATAAATGAAACTACATGCATACATGAGTCTATATGTGGGTATACATGTCGACCCGAGTATATACTCGTATATGCGTGTGTACACGAGTATGAACTTGTAAACACGAGTGTAAACACATGCTTTTGCCTGTATATAAACGATTATACATCGGTATTTAGAGTTACAAGTATACTAAAAAAAGGCATTTACATAATTGTACCAATAAATACCTACATGGATGTCTACAAGAATATTTCTATATAGGTATATATTCGTCTATACACGTATATACTCGCTTATCCTTACAATTATTTTCTTTGCGCTTCTGTCTGTTTGTGCGTCTCTAAACCTATTTTCTCCGCACTGGTTATGTCTTCCATGTCAATGCTAGTACCGTTGGATGCAGGACGTCCAGATTAAGCCATTCCACTCTGTTTCACACCTCTAAACCTTAAGGGGACGGATATCCGGGTGAAGAAACTTGAAGAAATTAATAATTTTCAAGCGCAGTCGGTTTCGAGTCACCGCAGGGGACGAACGGGGTTGGCGAGCGAAGCGAGCAGGGGCAGAGCTGCCTACTCTATAGCATTAATTTCTAAGCGCTTCTGTCTGTGACTGTAACCCAATTTCCTCCGGACTGGCAACGTCAACCAGG
The DNA here is from genome assembly GCF_026930045.1 of Uloborus diversus. Lineage (NCBI taxonomy): Eukaryota > Metazoa > Arthropoda > Arachnida > Araneae > Uloboridae > Uloborus > Uloborus diversus. The sequence continues at coordinate 110,903,134 of NC_072732.1, read as the reverse complement.
TCAATACTGGTTCTGTTGGATGTAGGAGATTCAGGGGAAACCATTTCGCCCTGTCTCACCCCCCTTATACTCAAGTAACCGGAGATAAGGGGCCCGTTATTAAATCATCAAAAACATTAAAGGCATCAATTGTGACCCTCCGCTGGTGGGGAACGGGGTTGTCGAGCAGAGCGAGCAGGGGGTGGAGCCTCCTGAAATGCGTAACACGTAAATACTTGGACACATACCTATATACTCAAGTATACACGCGCATAAAAGCATCTGATATATCCATAAATATATAATCGTGAATACATGCACTAGTTGACACCTACATACAAGCATTTGATGATGCGCATATACTAGTGTATACACCTAATTTACGTATATACAACTATATGTACTTATATACATCCATACTGGTGTATACAAGTACATATACGCATTAGACATGTAAACGTATATTCATGCATACTCATGTATACCCGTATATGTACGTATGTACACTTATATGTACGTATGTACACTTATATGTACGTATGTACACTTATATGTACGTGTATACTCGTCTATGTACGTGTATACTCGTATATATTCGTGTACATACGTATATTCTCGAGAGATATACATTCATGCACATGATGTTCGTCTATACAGGTATATATACGTCAATACGCGTAAATACTCGTTTATACTCTAACAAACACATTTCCACATGACACATATATATTCGTGAAGACTCGTGTACGCACGTATATGCTCGGGTATACACGTATATACTCGACTAGACATGTACATAACTCGCATCTAGTGCATAGATGCATATACTCATGTATATACTTGTATACTCATGGATGCACGTATGTACTCGTGTATACAAGCATATACTCGTGTTTATAAGTGTAATCATTATAAATAACCAGAATACATAAATAATATGGTTATTCATACTGGTTTTGCATCTTTTTTTAAGTATGACCACTTTACCCCATGCTATGACCACTTTCCCCCACCCCATGGGGGAAAGTGGTCATAAATACAAAGGGAAATGAAAGTGTTATAAAACTACTTAAATCAATATTAGTTTTCCTAAAACTCAATGTACCGTGTTCTTTAATAATGCAATGTAAAATAACAACAAAAAAAGTTTAAATGTTTAAGGAATTTCTTTTATTTGTCATCCACTTAAGTTAAAAAACCTTGATTTTATGACCACTTTACCCCACCAGACCCTACTTATCATCAGAAATGTTATGCTGCCAAATGGATGTAATGAGCACCTTTTGAATACAAGAATCTTGTATTCTCATGAATGACTGTGGCGAAAGCCGCTGAAGTTGGTTCATTGTCTTATAGCAGTCACATAGAATTTTGGAACTTGTTTTTACTGGAGCGACAAATTTGATCTTTTTCTCGTAAGTGATAAGGAATACATGAATTATACTTTAGAACTAATCCTAAAAAAACCTGTTAAAATACAAATTTTAGAATCATCATTTCACGGATTTTAAATTAATAGTAATATGAAATGTTGCATTAAGCTAACATTTTATGAAACGAGTTTTTATCCAAATTCAAGAGTGAAAATTCCAAGATGCATTAAACTGAAGACATTTTTCCATAATATTAAACCTTCTTTGATTGTTTTAGTTTATTTATTTTAGTTGATCTGCTTTTTGGTATTATAAGAAAGTGGTTTAAAATATGGAATTTTAATTGAAATTAAATATAGTTGTCTGTAGTTATCATGATTATTAGAAATACTATCGTCACTAATGTCGCAGAAATTTATTTTTTGTTTGTTCGCAATCCAAATTCATTTTCTATATTAGGGCTGCAGTCTATGACTAATGGATGCTTAAAAGAGGTAAACTCATCACCGATTCATTTACGTGGGATTGAACCTGTCGTGTCCAATGAGACATATGCCTTGTACGAGCGAAATTGAAATGTTTTACCTCTTTGAATAATTCCCCAAATCACCGCATGGTGTCATATTAACGCTGTAGAACCACCACCGCACTAGAGTCGATGCCTGTGAACTGAAAAATGACGTCATCATGGGTTGGCCGATAATCAACCATATTATTGCGTAAACTAAGGAAATCTCGCTAGCACTTTAAAAATTTCATTTCATTTATGAACCTAGTTGCTCTACATTCTGAAAAATGAAGTGTTAAATTTTTTAGAAATAAAATTAAGGTTAAAAATTTTCTTTTCTCTACTTTTCACAGAATTATAAAAAGCCAATTTTGTTAATTTTTGAAAATGGCTATAATGTAGAGTAATAAGGATACATTGGCGGTATAATGGATTTATCGCTATTGAAAGTTAAGGATTTGCTCACTGGCGACATTTTACGACTGCATTGCAACCGCAATATTTATCACTATGTTTAGTCCAAGTTACATAGAAAATATACCTTTTTGCGAATAATACAACTTTGTTTTACCTTTGTAAGTTACTTCTAAATTAAAAGAAAATCAAATTAAATAGATTGAAAGCTCCATCAAATATAAAATATTCCTTCAAATAAATAAATTATTTCATTTAAGTGTAAAATAATTCGCCAAAAGAAGAAGCCAAGCCATTAAATAACATTAAAAAGTTACATTAAAATATAAAAGAATTTCCCAAATAAATTAATTGGAGGGTAATTTTTCCGTATTTAATCTTGGCGATCATTTTTCATTTTATTTTATTGCCACCATGTTGAATAAAAGTTACTAACAAATATGAAACTGCGTGTTTGGTAGTATCATGTATTTTTGTATTTTTTTAGTACACTTTTAAAGAAACAAAACGTTAAATAAGAATAAAAAGTTTCTGAAATTTGAAAAATAGCCCCCCTTCCTACCCCCATGTAATTAAAATAAGCCTTTAAAAAGCAAAATAATCCGCAAAACGGAAAAACGGGATTAAAACTATATTCGCCAATTAAATTAAACAATACTGTTAATACTCAATCAAGTTATTTCTTCAGTGCAACTTTCGCTTATTAACCTTATTCGACGCAATCAGACTCGCCATTTGGTAGGTAACGAGGGGGGGGAGGGGAATCAATTTCCCCCTATGGAATGTCAAAATCAGTAAAACCTGTGAAGTTGACCACCCTTGTTAGTTATTACAGTTCAAGTGGTTATCTTACACAGGTTTCACTACGAACTATATTGTAAGACTACAAGTAGAGAAGAGAAATGCCACTACTACTACCAGGTCAATTCAATTACACATGTCAAACAAAAACTACGAAAAGAAAATTTGATAAACAAGTTCTAAACAGCAAATCCTTCCACAGAAGGTAATAAAAAATCCTAGAACTGTAATAAATTAAAACTGTACATGATTATTATTCTCTTTTGTAGAGCTTGTAAGATAAAATTTATTGGTATAATGTTGAATGAAAAAATAACGATTGTCCATTAAAATCCATTTCACAGAATAGAATACAATATACGGTTTATTAAAAATCGAAAAATCTATACTATTTTTTTTACAAAGTGATAAAATATGAGCAAAAGTTAAAATGACATATAATAAAGCTTCATATATTAAAGGGAAGTTCCATTGTTTCAGAATGGAATGTAACACATAAAATCATTTACATTTGCATGTGTAAAACTTATTCTAATTTTTTCTTTCATTTAATGTGTCATACAAAATAATGTAATAACTGTACATTTATGACAAAATATTACGTTAAATAATATTAATTTTTTAGCATGTTACATTTCAATAGGTTCAAACAACAATACTGAAGTAGTATTATTAATCAACATTGAATTTTTATATAGGGAATTTTACTTTTATCTTCGGTTATTGCTGCTTGAGCTAAAAATTTTGCCGTTTTCGAAATTAAAACATCGAACAAAACTAACCATAACCATTGTTTCTTTCCATACAATAGCATTGAGAAAAAAATATTTTTTCATGCTCCTCATTATAAGACATCATTTCTACAATTTTTTTTGAATAAGTTTTTTATCTTTAGCCAATAAAAGTTTTCAACTCAAAACATATGTACCTCCATAAGGGAAATGAAAATTTATTGTAAAGAACAATTACAAATATAACACAATGAATACCTCCCACATTTACATATGTATAATACTTAAAATTTATGTAGGTAAGTAGGAAAAACACCAAGATCTGTGAGTATTTTGTCATTTATCTAAAGATATCTTCTTAATTAATTTTAAAAAATACTTGAATACTTTAAGAATTTCAATTGCTGTAAAGCAATACTAAAAAAAGGCGTTTAAAAAGTACAATAATCCACCAAAGCAACAAGCCAAATAAATAACTCGAACAATTCCGTTAAAATACTTAAATAACTACATTAAATGGCTTTTAAAGCTTCTATAAAATTATTTCTTAAGGGTCTGCAACTTTCGCTTCTTAGCTTTATTAGTCACAACAATTACAACATTTTTCATAAGACAATAATTTTTCAATAGAGCATTGGTTGACTTTCTAACTATAGTTTTAAATACTTCTTGCAAAGAATGTTGGCTAGAGCAAGGGAAAAAATCAAAATCACATTCACTAAGCGACAGCATTGTGAGTTGGCATGCCAATTCCCTTTGATTTAAACATTTTAGAAATATTTCTTCTAGAGGGTAGGACACCAGCTTTTGTACTATGATGTAATTGTACAAGACTGCATTTGTAACATCTGGATGAGGATAAGTCAGTCCCCCCCCCCCTGTCAAGCTTTTTTTATCAAATTGTGGGAGGTATCCAACGGCAAATTTTCATCGATAGTCAGTTTGTCTGAGCACGAATCACATTTGAGCTTTTTTAAAGTGGAGAATGCACAATACTCACCTAAGTATAAAATAACAGATAATATAGAGGCAGAATTTTTTATGTCATCGTCATATACGTAAACTTGCGGTAAAAGATTATCAATAAGATGAGAAATATTAGATATATACATTTCATCTGGAAATTCAACATCGAAATCATCAATTAAAATATTGCCAAACTTATTGGAGACATAAGACAAACTCATTGTGTTCTGCAACCTCAGTTTAGTTTCTGAATCGTAAAGTTGTCTTATTGATATATGGTATTGAACCCCAGCCAATTGGCGATATTTACTAAATCTAGCCTCCAATGGGTCACTTTGTACAGATCCTGGAAAAAAATAGTTTTTTTTTTTTTTTCAAATTTTCAATGCAGTGGGAGCTCAGTTCTAACAAAGCATAAGTTGAGTGAGCCAGAGCAAAATGCGTCTCTTTGGACAATTTGCCATAAGTACTATCAGATTTCTCCCATCGATCTAGCCAATCCAGAAATTTTCTTAGAAACCTTACATTTTTCGTCATCATCAGTAAAATACAAAGGTTCTTTCTGAGGATCATTGAATCTCTTACCTTTAAATGGGGTTTTAACATTTATGATGTTCCACCAATTTATGATTATATCAATGAACTTTGCAGTAACTTCATAATTAGGAAGGTTATGTTTTTCTCCTGATTCCCTAAGAGCAGCAGCAACAAAATTGTTAAATATTTGCAAGGGTAATTTTACATTTTGCTTTTCGAAACTTGTGCGATATAAAGCTTTCACTGATAGGCTTTTACAAAATGTAAGTAAATTTCCCACTTCCAGCTCTCTAAATTTTCGGAGAGATCCAAAAGAGGCACTGTACATTTTGGGAGGATCTGTTGTGCATTCAAAATCGGGGAAATAAAAACTCTGGTTGTTACACTTTTGTGCTAGCCAGTTGTTACGGATACACTTGAGGATATGTACACAGTCAATTACAGAAAACAGAGGTTGAATTTCAATGCTACTTATCAAGTACTTTTCAGGACTAGGATGAGCATACACAATTTGAATCTGTTGAGGTACGCTAAAGTAGCTCATTGCTTTGCTATTTATGCTATTATTATCAGCGACAACACACAAGACATTAAACCCAATAGTGCATAAAGCTATTATTAACTTTCTTGAAATTAAATGGAGGGAAACAGCATTAAATTTTGATACTGGTAAAACAAGAGAAACATCTTGATAAGGTGAGAAAAGACTATCAATCATAAACACTTGTGCTGAAGAAGCGAGACAGGCGGAATCGTATGCCATGCCAACAACATTATCACCTTTATAATCCAGGTAACTTTTTAAGTGAATTTCATCCACTATTAAAGATACATCCTTATCATTTTTTTTAAAGAAGAAAATTTGGCTTTGATATACCTTAAGAAATGGGTCCCAGATACTTCCTTTGCCGGATTTAGGTTAAATGTGCTGCATAGACTGTTTAAAATTGAAGGATGAGGCATAATAAAAAAACCATGGGACCGCATAAATCTATATGCGTGAGGGGAGACAGAAAAAAATAAACAGAAAAACACAAGAATATGTCGTTCATAGTTTCGTCTTGTAATAGGTAAATAGAGGTTTTGTAACTGATTGATTATAAAAGATACTATGTAGCTCTGTTCGTCATTAGCAGTTGCATACAACTTATGTACACACGATACAATATGATTCAAAAAGGGATGATCATCATCCATATGTTGAAGTCCCAGTCTCTCTAAATCCTCCATTAATTCAGAAATTACTTTGACGCTTTTACATGTCATTGGCAGAAAGTGTCTTCCGATTTTCTTTACTTCTGAACAGCCATTAAATGCAGTTACTTTCAAATCAGTGGTTACAACAATTGAATGATTAACAGAAGGCGCAGGGGTTTTCTTTATAAGAGCAACGATAATATCGCCATCGTTTTTTAAGATACACCAATTTTCATTTAAGTGTACTTGAACTTTTATAGAAAGATCATCCAGAGTTGATATAAAATCTTTTTCATCTTCAATTTCCTTCACTTTTAAACTTTCTGAAATAGTAAGAGAAAGTTGCCGGTTCTCCTGAATTTCTCTTCTGTCTTCGAAACGTATTCTATACTTTTTATCTTTTCATAAATAAGAAGGTGCTCCGGGTATTTTTGATGGTACTGAACCTGACCTTAGGCGAGGAAAACTCAAAGGTGCGGACAGTAAGACTCCAGTAGATGGATTAAAATACTTTGTTTCTCTTCCTATCTCTTTGGCATTAAAATGCAGCTCACACACCTAGAAAAGTGAATTGAATGAGATTGAGAAATTGTAGTTAAATCATAATGGTGCAAAATTAATATTAGTTTCAAAGCAGCTACGTTGAAGTCGTAAATTGGCGACCATAAGGTAACTTCTTTGTTGCTAATTTGACTATACACCACCAAATGAGAATTGGCGCCGAAATTGAAATTGAACCGGAGAGAGGAATTGGCGCCAAAAATGAAACGTCGAATTCAGTATCAGAATTGGCGATATTTAGCGAGTTAATGTTAAACGGGTGCTCATTGTCGAAAACTCTAGATTCTATTCTATTCAAGAGTCACAACTGACTTCAACTGTATTTATGTCGAGGACTACATACTATGTGCCTTGCCTCTATTATTTTATATACCGATAGATGGCAGCACCATCACCGGATCGAACAGTTAGTGAGAATTTTGAACTAGCCCAGGAGCTAATAGCTACCTAGTACTAGCACCCCCAGAGGTATCGTTTCACTTGGAGGACATTGAGACCACGAGCATATTTAACGTCGCCCAGTCCCCATTAATGACGACGGTGGGTCTTCGACCAGCGAGGATCGAACCCGAGGCCCACCGGTCCCGAGTCCAATGCCTTACCGATCAGGCTACCACGGCCATAAAACTCTAGATACTACTCAGCTACAACTACTGCCAGAGACGTATCTAAGGTCTTTCAATGAAATTTAAAATATATTTAAAAGTAACAAACCGTTCATATGTAATGTTATAAACATTCCAATTTCTTTTCCCAACCATTTTCCACAATACTAATTTTTGATTAAAAAACGAAGCCCGAAAGTGATATAATTGCAATTTTTAATTCGTGAAAAGTTTAAAATGTCCCTGGGTATTACAATAGTTTTGCTGGTGCTTGGCAACTTGTTTACTTTTTGAATCAGAATAAACCGAAAAATATTGTTTAAGTTGCCACAATGTTAGCTCCTCATGTTTTAATTTTACAATATAATAAAACATGTTCATTTTTAATATTTCATTCTTTTATTTTGTGAATTATTTTATGTTTTAATAAATTTTTTAATGTTTTGTTCAGTTGAAGGATCATTTTTGTTTAACTTTTCAAGTTATTTGATGATTTATTTTTCTATTTGGCAAAGTAGTTTACTTATTAACTGCTTAATTTAGTGGATTATTTTTAATTTTAACGTAACTTTTCGTCTTGTTTAAAAGCTTGTTTTGTTTAAAAGCCCACTGAAAAAACAAAATAACGTACGGTATCGTCAAACAAGCTGTTTCTATGCAACTTTGACCAAATTGGCGTCAAACAATATAATTAAATATAATCGCCAAAATGCACCAATCGTGGTACCTATAATGGGAAAGTACCAAATTCCTCACATGAATCAGATTGAAACTGTGTTTTGTGCATAGATTATAACAACCTAGAGGATGTAAATATTATTTAAAATGATCTGTTCTTTGTAAGGTCCTTTTGCATGGCATTTTTGACGCTTTTTCAAGTTTCATTTAGTATTGTATTGTTATCGCAATTTCAGATTTGAGACGCCAACAAAAACATGAAATTTCCTTGATCTTCAAAGAACTATTTCCGATATTCAGCATAGTTAACTTATAGGAGTAGGAAAGTGTATACAGGTAAAGCATATATAAATATTACACTGCAATCAAGGGTGCCCATATGCAAAATTGTAAGGGGCTCCGATACTTTCCACATGGTTTAGCAGGATATTTTCCCCCTGGAAACTGATTTTATTGCAGACTAGAGTTATTAAAAATTATTTAATGTATTAAAAATTAGACATTTTTAATAACTTATTCATTAATTCGGCCGGAGAAGAAATGTTTTTACATTTTTTCAAAGAAAAAAGTACTAAAAGCAAGGAAGTTCTAAACTCTAAGGGATGGGGGCTTGAGCCCCCACTTTCCCCCTCCCCCCACTTCCCCATATGGGCGCTCTTGACTGCAATATTTTCACACAATCACTGCAAGCATTATACTAACATGGTGTTTCATGCGTAAATTTAACATAGACAAGTACTTTAATTTTAGGACTTGAGGAACAATTATGAATTACTTACCCTAAATTGCTTTGTAGGTGTAAAATTTTTACTGTGAATAGCTCTTATCCATGCGTCCTTCAAATTTGCTTCCTTTGGAAACGCAAAAGTGGAGACTTTTGGCCCTTTTCTATAATTTCCATTGCAAAGTGGTACAACACACTTATAGACCATCTTGATTTTAGTTGTACTAACGAGACATTTAAAGATCATCTGGCCAAGCTGTGCTGACGTCATAAAATATTTCGTTGCCAGTCCACAGGCATTGACTCTAGTGTGGTGGTGGTAGAACAGAGGTTCCCAAACTTCAGACCTCCGCGGACCCAATCCGGAAAAATTGCGACGAACTTGGTGGACTCGCCCCCCCCCCCCCCCGGCGCACGCAAAAAAAATTATTTGACCCAGTTTAATCTTTTTTTTTTCTGATATATTTTTATGATTTTTCCTTTAAATTTTATTTATTCATTGTTCTGTATGTTTTCCAGAGCTCTTGTCTGGTTTCCATTTCTTATGTTATTATTTTGAGTTATGAAAGTAAAATTCTATTTGAAATTCAATTAGGAATAAAAATGTTATCACCAAATTTCTGCAACAAGTTTACTAATAAAAATGAACTTTTGAAGTTAGTGAACAAAACACTGTTACCCGGTTTAAGTGTGTTAATTTTTCATATGAGTTGCATTTTTAAGGCGTATTAAGATTTTAATTATTAACTATGGTTCGGGCAAACCTACCCTGGCAGCGTTGCAATGCTGTGATTAGGATCTGCGTGACCTTCACAATGCTGCCTGCTTAAGTTTGCTTCAATTATAGGGAGCCACCGCCTCTGCTCGCTATCGCTCACCAGTCCCCGGAAGTTACTTTCGAGAGTGTTCCGAGGGGTGTGGGGGGGGGGGGGGAGAGCTGCTGCTTCCTGCTTGTACTTAAGCAAGAACTTTTTCATTCCTCATAAATATGCTTTTTTAATTATATTATTGTTACTCGTCCTTCAATCTCATTTTTTTCAGCGTTTTATCTAGACAGCACCGCGGACCACTTAGCATTGGGAAATTATGGTCTAGAACTGCTAATAAGGCGATTCTCAAAAAAATCTCCCGTGCGTAACGCTAAGTTTTTCATTTTATTCAAGTAACTGTTGATTAAATATGGGATTAACTGTTATGCTTTGATAGTATAGTAAAGCATGTATTATTCCCCAACAGCATTATTTTTTGAAGGCTTTGGTTAGCGGGAAAAAATAAAAAACTTAGCGTTACGCATGGGACATTTTTCCTAGAATCGCCCAATAATCAGTTTTATATTTCTTGACATTACTATGATGCAATGTTCAGTTAATTCTTCCCGGTTGAGATCCAATACCGCGTTAATTGCTTTTTTAGATCCAAGGCAAGCTGCACGCGGTCCAGGTGGAGCTGCACGATCTGTCGCGCCAGTTGGAGTTGTCTCAGCTCCCAGGGTACGTTGCCCCGGATCAGGCGCCAGCCCCGGCTTATCGGCGCGCGCTGGCGCACAGGCTGGAAGAGCTTAAGGAGGAGTTCGTGGAGCTTATCACGGAGCTCCGGAAAAGAAAGGCGCTCGCAGGAGGCGTTGCACTCGATATGGAAGTAAGTAGGCCCGGAATTAAGTGCGAGGCTATCGTGGTCTTGAAAGGAAATGTTTCTGAGGCAAAGAGTTTCAAAAAGCTTTCAGAATAATGCCAAGTTAATGCAATATCAAAGGCGTCCATATAGGGGGATGAGTGAGGGCTCAAGCCCCCCCCCCCCCTTAGAAAGAAGAACGTCCTTGCTTTTGGTACTTTTTTCTTTGCAAGAATGTAAAAACATTTCTTTTTCATCCATTAATGAATAAGATATTAAAAATGTCAAATTTTAATATCTCTAATCTGTACTGAAATCAGTTTCCATGGGGAAAATGTCCTGCTAAACCATAGGGAAAGTATCTGAAATTTCCCCCTTAAAATTTTGCATATGGGTGCCCATGTACAAGGGGGGAAATGGACTACGTTATTATATATCTCTTTCTCATGCTCCCCATGTAAATAGTTCTCTTTTACTTTTCCATGAATGAACCAATTCGAAAGAATTCAGTATTTAGTTTTCATAAATGAATTGAAAGCAAGCAATATCAAAGTCGGACCCCTAATTCGTTTTTTTTCCAACAATTTCTTTCATACTTAAAATAAAATAGCTTTTCGAATGATAAACATTTTTTTTTTAAACTTAAAATACAGTGGCTCCCAAAAGTGTTCGTACACTTTGAAATTTTTTAGTAAAATCGAAATAACGCAAAACTGAATTCGAATATGAAGTCCAATATTTTTTCGCATCATTCCTATGTCATTCTAAATAAAACCCTGTAGCTTTTTCAAAATATTGAAGGATCTTCTTTTTGAAATAGGTCAAAAAACGAAGAGACAGAGAAATGATACGCCATAAAAGTCTTCGTATACTCAAATATTTTCGAATAAATTCATGATTAAAATTTATCATATGTCATTTTTTTATTAGTTTTGCATTGTGTTGACCCTTAAAAGTCATTTGGCTTTAATTTTCTGTTTATTTATTCCTTTATTATGCGCTTATTACTTTAAAATGGCTGGTATTCGTAAAAAACCACAAACACCAATCGAAATTTGAATATTTTCCTCACAGTATCGGTAAATTGGTTTCAAATGTTTCTAAATTAGTTAATTTATTCCATTCTATAGCAAAGTCCTTGATAAAATGCTTTAAAGAAAAGAATCGGACCGAAAACAAGGTAAGAAAAGGTCAACCGGCGAAGTTGACAAAGCGTGATCGAAGATTTACAGTTGAAAAATTTATGAAAAATACGCATTTGATTGCTGTAAAAGTTTCTGCAGAGTTAAATGAAAATTTTTACATTTAATTTTCACCTAAAATTGTTCGCCAAGTTCTCTGATTAGCTGGATTAAATGGGACCTCTTCCCGCAGAAATTTTCTTGGCCATGCGAAAAACACAAAGCTTTCGCTTTTCGTCGCAAAATAAATAAGCTCAAAACGTTTTGGAATTACATCTTACTTACAAATAGAAATGAATTTAACGTTTTTGGTTAAATTGTTGTATAATTGTAAATAGTAGAAAAAATGATGAACTTAATCTTAAGAACTTAGTTGGAGCAGTAAATCAGGACGGTGAATGTGTTCTTGTGTGAGGGTGCATATCAGCACTAGGACTTGGTAGTTTGAAATTTTTTGATGAAATAATGAATCATGCTGTTCATTTAAATATTTAAAAAACAAATTTTAAACTTTTAGCCGAAAATTTGGTTATCGGAAACAATTTTGTCTTTTTATCAAGATAACGATAAGAAGCACACGGTTTTCAACGTTTGCGTCTAGTGCCTCAAAAATTGTCCTAAAGTTTAGAAAGTACCCCTTCAATCTCCAGATTTGAACTTAATGTAACATATTTAAAGATATCTGGAGGCTAGATTACGAATATACGGCTTTGAAACGAAAATAGAGCTAGAAACAGTAATACTCGAAGTGTGGTTGAACACTTACTCTGAAATTACGCAAAAAAAGAGAAAGAAAAAAGAATGAAATATATTCCCAGACGTTTAAAAGGTGTTGTTGATGCTGCATGATGTTCTACTAAATAATAACTTAATAAAAAGTTAGATTATTCAATAATATATAGACATTTTTTTAAGTGTACGAAGACTTTTGTGAGATAAAATTTCTGGCACTTTTTGGTTTTTGATTTTTTAAAAATTAAGTTTTAATATTAAAAAAAAAAAATCATGTAGTTTTGTTGAAAATTGATCATAGATCTTGTAATTAAATACCTTTTCCGAAATATTAATTCTAACCAATGGATAGAGGCCTATTTCATTGAAAGTCGTAGGTGTACGAACACTTTTGGGAGCCACTGTAGGTGTTTTTCACAAAGTTAGAACAATTCTGTAAAACTATACAATCAAGTATTAAAATATCAGAAGGTGAAAAGTGCCGATGAAGCGTCTTAAATTATTTTAATCGTTCTAAATTCCTTGTAAATAATTAAATAAGTAGGGGCCCTGTGGTAGAAGCTTCGTCTTCTAAGCCGGAGGTTTTGGGTTCGATTCCCGCCGGTGCATTGGGGGTTATTTGGATGCCTCAGTTGCGAAATCGATTAACTCCGCTAAAAAAAAAAAAAAAAAAAAAAAAAAAAAAAAAAAAAAAAAAAAAAAAAAAACATTATTTCTGCTTTAAAAGTGCTTTATCAATGCTTAGCATGTGAATTTATATTAAAATTTTCGTTCAGTACATTTCTGATTATGTGATGGCAGAAAGTGTACCACGAGGTCATATTTATTTATATGGATATTGGATACCACCATCTTCTTCATACTTTTCTCTACCTTTTTTTTATGGAGTTAATCGATTTGGCAAGTGAGGCATCCATTTCCTTCTCTTGTGTTGTAAATCTTTCCTGTGTGAGTTCAGAAATAAGGCGCTTGGCACGCAGTCCTCTATGTATGTGAAGCTGGTTAGCTTCTAAATAAAAAATAAATTAATTAATTGATTAAATAAGTCTTCGAAAGTCCTTCAAAAATATTCCAACTTTATTTCTTATCAAGTGTATCAACTATGAATAGTTCGAATGGCCAAAAAGTTAGTCTCCCGTTACCAATTTCCTAAAGGAAAGGTCGAGAACAGAAAATCTCATTGATGTTAAGAATTCTGGAAATGATTTTTATTACTGTCTTTTTCAGGATTGTCCATATGACCCAGATTTGGATGGACCACTGCGATGTGTCCGACCTAGTACTCGCCGTCCCAGCTTCAATGCCCTGACAACCCTCTTGTCGACGTCACGACCTCTTCTCACCCAGTACGCACCAACAGCAGCTCAACAAGCTTTGTACCATGTTCCATCCGATCCAGACATGGAGGGCAGGGGCACTCCAGAGCAACAGAGAGCTCTCATCGCCAGAAGCAAGGAGGTAACGCCCTTCCATCAGCAAACTGCTTTTTAAGAAGTAAAACACACTTTTTAAAATATGATATTTTCAAACATCATTGTTGTGACATCTTTTGTACTAAAGCTGTTTATTTTTGTTAAGAATGTCTTTCTGTTGCGTGTTTTTGAGCAATCACGATTGCTTATTGTTCTCATTTGATTGTTTTTGATGTTAGCTGATTTTATTTTCCCACCGCCACCCTCCGCACCATCACCGTCGACGGGTTCCTCACGATGCTGCACCTATAGCGAAAGCCGTCTCCAGGTTGCGTCCATGTCCTACACACACGCGCATACATACACGCACACACACATATACACACACACAAACACATACACACACAAACACATACACACACATACACCTACACACAAACATATATGCCTACTCACACATACACATACCCCTCCACATACACATTCATACACACAACTACCCACACACTTATGCCAGCACACAGACCCAAACACACATGCCTACACACTTACACACATACCCCCCACACACAAACACGCACGCCTACATACACACACTCGTGATTGCGAAAAACATAATTTAAATTCAAGATGTCAAAATTCAAATTAATTTTTTGTAAATTTTTTTTTTCTTTCTTTCCTTTTTTTTTTGTTTACAGTTTCAAAGCTTTCTTTGTCTTTTTTTCCTTGAAAATTTTTAAAACTTGTGTTAAAAGTTTAAAGCTCGTTTTAAATCTAAAGCTTTTTCCTAACACTCCTATAATCAATGCGCTAATGATCCAAATTTACTCAAAACAGAACTTAGAGTAAAAGAATCAGAATGATGCTGATATTTAAGGGGAGTCAGTACCCCCTTTACCTTCAATGTTAATTTGCACAGGTTCATGTACCTTTTTTTGAAAGTCTGTTAAAGACAAAATAATAAAATTTTTTCTGTACCTTAAGTAGACTCTTTTCTCTATACTGATGTAAAATTTTACAGAAAGTAAGCTTAGTTTTTATTTAAAAAATTCTAAAGCGTAAGTCACTGTATTTTTTTCAAAAAATGCCTTTTGGCTCACGAAATCAGCTCTATAAAAATATTTTTATAATATGAGAAAAATTTTACTTCAGTATATGCAACTAAATATATGGAATAGGTGATAAAAATTTCAAAGCCTAACACAATTTAGTTTCTGAGAAATTGCAATTTAAAGGGAAAAATCATACCTTATCAACATATGTTTATATTTTTTTAAGCACTTTTTAACTTACTTCTAATATGAGCACGATCAAGAAATTTGTATCATTAAAAAGTTTTGATATGGAGTTTCAAAATATATAAAAATCGAAAAATCAAATTTTTGAAGGTATTTAAGGTACTGACTCCCCTTTAACAAAACTAGGTAACAGGAAAAATCAACCAAGCTGCCACTAATATTTTAGTAAAACGTAAAGACAGTAGTCTTTTTCCTTTAAGTAAAAATATATTTTGGAATAAGGGGAAGAGTGGGTACGGGAAGTTTTTTGCAGACACAACTGCAGCAACCATTTTTTACCAATCAGGACACAAAACTTCATCTACACAACCACGGGACATTAAAAAAATCAAAAATTTAAAAACAAATTCAAATCATAACCGTAGCGAATAGCTATCTTTAGGGACTGTAGTTTCTTATCCTCTAAGAATCTGCCAATTGTAATTGAAGTACCAGATTTCCTAAAATGCCACAATATACTGACTTATAAAAAGAGTTTTGTTTAAGTGTTAGAAATATTGGAAGGAAGTTTTGATGAAAATTAAAAATAAATATGTAATTAAAAAATTACAGCGGAATCTATTTTATATTGACGTCCTTGAACATCAGTAAATGCTCAAGTGAAAAATATTGCAGATTTTCCGAAGCGAGTGGAACGGCAGCTTGTGTTGCTACGGTAACGTACGGAGAGATGAAGAATAACGTAAAGCACCCAGGATATCAAATCTTCTTTGGCTGGGTTTCCGTAGTTTCGATTTTAATCACCAAATATCCATCCAAAATTAATTTAGTAAGAGAAATATAGGTAGTTAGATCAACCTTTATTTAACCTTCGACTTGAATTAGTTTGAGAACCCGCCTGTTCTAGGGAATGAACTAAAATCAAATAATTGTTTTTCTTTTAAAGTAGCTGTATCTCTTTTTTATGGGAATGAGTTACGTATGAAGAAGATGGATGCGTATAGAGTTGTTCCTTAGAACTAAGTAAACATTAAGAGATGACGCATTTGGAAAAGAAAACTTGAATTGGGAAACGTGGACCCAGGACGTGCACAGAAATTTTGGAGCCCGTCAGAAATGACTTTTTCGGGCCCCCTCCATAATGTTTACCCCTATATTTCATGCCTAGTTTTAAAAATATTGGTTCCCCTTAGACTCGGGACCGGGTTAATAGGTGTTCCTTCTCCCCCTGTGCACGCCCCTGCGTGTACCGCAGTAAAAAAATATATATATATTCCTATATTGAATATTTAATAACAGTTAACAGCATTTTTTCCTTCAATTTGATAGCTTAGTGCTGTCAAGTTGTAATTACTTTAAACCTATAAAAAATACTAAAACGTTATAAAAACTTTAAAAAGAACAAATCTAAAATTTAACTATATAACGCTTGTCTCCCAAATAGAAAAACTTAAATTCATTGTAAAAATTTTTGACTTTGTTGTCAGGTGCATAAATATACACTGGTGCCCAAAATTTAGACTACAAACACAAAATCTGTGATAATCGGAGAATTATTTGGTTTACTGAGTCGGAACTTGTTATGGAAAGATATTGATGTGGCAGAAAGCATTTAACAAAATAGTAATGAAGAAAATTATTGATTTCTTAAATAAAATACAGGTTACACCAAGAACAGTCGAATAATGGTGCATTATGACCCAAGCCGCACGACGAGACATGTTATGAAAGTATAATGAAATGATATTAGCAGTGAATTCCATTTTTTAAAAACGCGTTTTTTGTAACGCTATCATGGTCTTGACTGAGAGAGGCGTCGTTCAATGACTCTACCTAGACTAATGCAAGCATATTCTTTAGAGATGAGGGAGTTTTCGTCGATTTATTCACATAACGAATCTTTTCTTCAAAAATTCAAGAGGTATGTGAGCTCGGCGTGGTCTCACATAATTGTCATAAAAAAGGAATGATCTACAGATGCAGGGTAAAACTTGAATTAAGCAAAAGCGCTTGGGCATTCTGACACAACTCGAATCAAAGACAATAACGAGATTCCTCCCCAGGCAAGGATTCCCTTGCAAACAAAATAATTAATTTGTGTTATGTTAGAAATGGTGGAGAAGTCTACGTTCTTTTCATGCGAAAACTTTCCAAGGGTCAACTTGCATGGTGAAATTTCAAGTCATCAGTGACGATAACAAGCATCATTCTTGTACAGAAACGTATAAGATTGACTCAGCAAGATGCACACGCCATTGGACACTGGGGGCCTTCACCGCTCGGTACTTGTTTACTGGTTGCATGAAACTTGTTTTACACGGCAGTTGTCCGTCTGTGTAGTAGGATCTTAGTGCCAGGTACTAGCTTCTCTGTCGAGATGTCATCTCCTTGGGACTTTGTAGAATTCCTGTTGATAGTATAACTTGTTTGTACTTATAATGGATTCCACAGCCTGGGGTTAACTTTCGGTGCCACATGCAACCACCGAGCCATCCCCGCTTGAAACACTCCAGCTACACGCCAGTCAATGTTTCAACGTTTCAGCGAATTATTAAAATGGTTATAAAGAATACGTCTCATTACAATCAACTATTTTTCTAAATTTCAACGCAATATCCACAGCACTGCTAGCGAAATTCCAAATGCTTAAAAGGTTAAATTTAAAGTTTTGTTTTACACAATTTAGCTGTAAAAACGTATTTTCCAAGCTGGATGTTAATATCGTACTACCTTTTCTTCAAAATATATACCACACGAATCTTATCAATGTTACTGACAGCCGTTTTAAGTACTAATGGAAAACTTGTTTGTGGTCTTAATTTTGGACGCCAGTGCATTTCAATGACAAAACTATTCTATTTAAAATAATACTTCTCTCTCTCTCTCTCTCTTTTTTTTTTTTGCAGGACTGTTACGTTTCCCGAAACTCAGGCCTGTACAGAAGAGACCTCGCTATCTGAGAATTGAATTGTTGATCGATTCAAATTATATCTAACACAGCATTCTCCTCTGACTTAAATTGCACAGCACGGGACATAAAGTTAGAGATCCATTGCAGAAACAAAACATTTTGAATCAAACAGAGAAAAAGAAGCATCCAGAACAATAAGAAATGCTTACTTGAAGCACGGTTCCTGATCTGAAAAGTTTTGTTTGCGTTAGACACCAGAACATTAAAAAGGATTAGTTCAAGTAATCGTCAAAATACAAAAAAAATTAAGAAAACGTTAATTGATTAAAATATTAACAAGCAAATTTGATTTGTCTGTAAGAAGAGCGTTAACTTTTTTGTCTGTCCTTTCCTTAAATCCTTGCTACATCTAAGACGTTTCATATCAATCTACAAGTAGGCAAGTAATGTTAATAACTGATTAATTACACCAAGTTCTATATACCAACAAAATAGATAAAATTGCAGAATTAACGTCATATTGACGCTTCATGCAAGGTATTGGTATGAAGTTTTGGAAAATGTAAGCAATTGCTTTGAAGCAACTAAATAAAACTAATGTAATTTGTTGTGTAACCAGTATGAAACTTTACTTCTGGATGCCAAAAGATTGGATATACGCATTTAATTTCAGCAAAATATCCTCAAATAAACCACTGGGAATAGAATTAAAGAATCATTGATACACCTGAAAATATACGTTATTAAACTTGTTTGACGATACTGTCGGATTCAAAGAACTATCTACAGATCTAGTCAGAGTTGGAAAAATAAACACACCAGCAGAAGCTAGTTAATCTTTTAACTTTTCATTTGTTTTGTAAATAGCAGTTATAAAGATGCAAGACAAACAAAAATCATTTTCAAATGAAGCAACACACTTGCTCTTAAAACCGGACAAGTTTACTTTTCTTATCTCATGGCTCAAATATTGCGTCGATGTATCTTCATTATTCATCTACAGTATACTGTTTTTTCTATTCGTTTTGTCATCTACCGACTACATCTCAATAATATATCCATTTAAAGATTCATATGAAGTGACTAATTGATTGGAGATATCTTCAGTATTCATCTACATTAACTGTTTTTCTATTCGTTTTGTCATCTACTGACTACATTTCAATAATATATCCATTTAAAGACTCATTTGATGTGATTGATTGATTGGAGATATCTTCAGTATTCATCTGCAGTAAACTGTTTTTTCTATTCGTTTTTTGTTATCTACATACCCATAATATATCCATTTAAAGATTGCACAGAATAGGAACTGAATGCTACTGTGTTGTAAATATTTCATTAATTCTGTTCACCTTTAAAACTTTTAAGGTATGCTCATAGACAATGTGGGAAAATGTCAAGCATGTCATCCTGAAACTTTTACTTAAAAATAATTCAGAGATTGCTCATAACCATTTTATGAATTGTCTTATGTTATTAATGTCTTCGAAAGTGTAAAAAACATCGTATTTACGTGAATGTATTACTCAGATTTATCTATATTTCAGTGCAATGCTTAACTGTGATTCTCTTTTCAAACAGGTATAATCATTTTTTGTACTTTTCAACTTCATTTCAATGTATTGTCATCTGTGTATTGCTGTTTAAACTTGATTTTCATATTGCGTAAGACATCCTACTGCTTAAAAGAAAACTTTAACTGAAAAACATCAGAGTTCTTTAATTTATAATATTCTAAAATAATACACTTTTTCTTAAAGTTGCCATAATGGCAATTTTTTCAAATCATAGCAAATTGCGGCGACTAAGATATTGTTCGGAATATTTTGATTAAAGCCTTTAACCGTAGAATAGTTAGCGACACATCCGCCATATTGGGGCTAAATACCGCTTTCTTCCTATGTTTGCTAGAACAAAATAACGTGTTTTGCTTCTTGATTGTGGTTTCTTATTAACTGCTAATCCACAATTGAGAAGCAAAACACGTTACTTCGTTCTAGCAGACATGGGAAGAAAGCGGTATTTTGCTCCAAGATGGTGGACGTGTCGCTACCTATTGTACGATTCAAGTTCTTTAATTTTGACCAGTTGCGAAACAAAATAGAACTGAAATTTCGTTTTATTATTTTTCTTTGCCAAGTCGCCACATAATAGTCGGATGTCTTACTTTGATAATTGATGCTTTTTCATTCTATGAAAAAGGATTCTCATTAACATCAATTTGTCAATTTCAATCTTGGGAAGCCTTTCCACCAACGAATAAGAATTTGAATTTTATATATAAAAGTCACTAATTAAAATTACGCAAGAAAATTAGGCGCTTACACATCCGGAATATGTGCCTCTAAATAGTATTCGTTAGAAAAATTAATTTCCACTTTTGTATGAAATTGTCCGTAATATAGGTATTAGTTCAATATTAGCACATAAAAAGAATGTAGCCGTGCAGAATTTTAAAACTCGAGAGCAATATTAGATTTTGATGGTATTTATACGATAGAAATTGTAGTTAAAGCTGCTCAAATTGAGTGACAATCAGAATACTGTAACTGGTGGAGATAAGATCGAAACGAACGCAGTTCCTGAGGGAAATGTAGGGTCTTTGCAATTGAAATTATACATTGAAATGGCCATAAAAGGAAAATCGCTTGACCAAACGAGTAAACTTCAAATCTAGTTTACAGGAAGAAATCGTAGGACACCATTAACAGTAACACAGAAACTCACCAATAGAACAGAAGAGTGTTGTATGTTCCGAAATAAGACATGATGACATCGGTGATTCCGAAACTAGATAACCAGCATCATCAACGGGGCGTCCACCATTTTCCAAAAGCAAGTTCAATCACGTTAATGCATCTTTGTATCTTCTTGGCATATCAAAAAGAATGTTACTGAAATGTTGTGAAGGTATCACATCTTTTAATTTCACGAAATTGTGCTGTAACTTTGAAAATGATTATAAAAGAACGGCTGGAAATAACTAAAAAGATGTTTGCTCATGTTTTCATGTCTTATTTCATTCGGCAATCATGTAAAGCAGCTTTCTCAAGTAGTGAGTTTCTGAACTATTCTTTTCCTTTTTTTAATTAAGAAAAATAACATGGCTTTTTGCAAATCCATTGTCTAATTCGATATCATTTGATCCTGTAGTTTCCTTTTTAAGTCAACTTCAAAATAGAATTTAAATTATAAAGACCCTGAAAATTAAGCACAAGTTTACTAAATTTCATTGGAGGCATTTACAAAATAGTTACATGGTTTTCAAGAAAATGATTTTAAAATAACGTCTCTGAGCATTTTTTCTCTTTTCAGCACCTCAAAGCATTTAATTTAAAAGAAAGGATGGTTGCCATCCTCTAGAACGTGAGTTTAATGAGTTAACAGCAAAAGTAGTCTTAAATTGCAAAAGAATAGAAACACCACATGTAGGAGATAATGTTTAGTAAAATGACTGATTTTTTTGTCATTAGAGGACAGTTTACCGTGACTGGAGTTAGGTATTTACTAAGTATCGGTTTGATTTTCAAATTTCTGATTTAAATCTGAATTTTATGACACTCTATCAATAATATATATGCCACCATTTAATGTGACATAAACCCACTACGGAAAGGTACACTAAAAATGTCCTCTTGCGTTTCGCATTCATCCAATATGGAACTCAATGGCTATTATCAACAAAAACTCTCCTAACATCACAGTTTCTTGTTATCGGTATGCATCACTACGAAAAGTATGACAACTATTTTCAACCAGTAATCATAAAAATTTAGAAGAAGGCATTTTACATTCTTCAACTTTGCGCAGTTTACCCTCTGTCCACACCCTGTAAGGCTGGTGATGTAGTCAACTCTTATAGCCTATGTAGGGAGAAGAGGATACTATAATTCGGGAAAGCTAATTTGGAAGCATTGTGAAACCTGATCACACCATTAAATACGTTCCCAACTAATTTTTCCCCCAAATCTAATTATTTCCCTAGCAACGAAGAAATCACAGAAACATTATTTGAGATTCTTCAGTTAGTTTTTGTGTTCATAATTTATCTACCGGAAAAGCACTTATTTTCGCAAAAATCGAGATATCGTTTATTTTGTGAGCTGAAAATTTCGATAATTTCATATGAACATAACCGTAAGTTGAGAAATCAACTGCAAAAAAATATTTTCGCGATCAGACTGGCTCGTGGAAATAAGGGCTTTTAAAGTAATATTTTTTTTTCTTTAATCTCTGCTTTTGAAGTGTTTTATTCTTTATTTCTTACTTATTCTTATGCAGATTCTTACGCCGGAAGCTGTTACGCATTTACATTTCACAAAAGAAAAGTATTTATAAAACTTGAAAATAATATTTTGTCATTAAAAATACAGCGTTAAATGTGCATTGATAACATATAAATGAGCTACGCATTATTGAGAACGAATTTTTTTTATTTTTAACAAAATATAGTCAAAAATAAAAGTTGAGGAAGTGATTAGAGATTTTAGCTAGTTAATATATGCGTCATAGTTGAGTGTAGAAATCAAAAATAACTGTTGTCACTTGAAAAAAAAAAGGTGATCGTTAGTTAGAAGAGATAGATGAGAAATGATCTCATTGTAAATTTCAAAACATTTAATCAGCTAACATCGAAGACAGAATCAACTTTTTTTTCCCTCTGGATTGACAACAACTTTGTTTCACAGAAGTATAAGACTTTGTAAATCTTCAATAACTACTCATAAAATTCTACCCTCCCTCGAGCGAAACAGTTTTAGTGGAATAACATACGAGTTCTGGAATGTATTCCAATTTCATAAATGAATTTTATTAAAATTTCAAAAATCAGTTTTGCTGCTTGTTTTGCAGGGTAAGTGCTTGTTGAAGTCTTTACTAATACTAAAACTGAAAGTCTCTCTCTCCGAATCTCTCTCTGTCTGTCAGGATCTCTGTGACGAGCATAGCACCTAGAACGTTCAACTGATTTTCATGAAATTTGGCAAAGAATTAGTTTGTAGCATGGGGGTGTGCACCTTTAAGCGATTTTTCGAAAAATTCGATTTTGTTCCTTTTCTATTCCAATTTTAAGAACATTTTCCGGAGCAAAATTATCGTAAGATGGACTATTAAATTACCAAGTTATCATAATGGGGAACCGTAACGTGGGCAAGCCAATTGGCGAGAAATTCATCAGGATTATTTGTAAATATACAGGGGAACCAAAATACCTTTAATTTTTTCAACTACGGGCAAAGCCGTGCGGGTGCCACTAGTAGGAAATAATGAAAAATCACGAACTCAATAAAACCTCCAAATAGAGATTAACAGTTGTAGAAGAAAAATCTTATTAAAATCTTGAATATCGGTCTCTGATGGGGCTACACAAATAGTAACTTCTCTCTTTATTTTATGTGTTTATTCGTTTTTATTTCACACAGTTCAAAATACTGTCCGTTCTCGTAAGCAAAGGCTAGAGCACTTGGAATAGATTCCATTTTAAAAAGAGGCGATAGGTTGAGTATGAGCACTTTCCGCTCGCACTTCCTATTTCTGTCTTTTTCGACGGTACTTTGGATGAACTACTGAACACGTTGTTTTGTACCTTTTTCCTCCCTGGTTTCCTATTTTGATAAAATCAGAGCAAACCTGACGCACGCGCAAATCAGCGAAAGGTCTCAGCAAAGGAATACAGACAGTATCAGGCAGAAAACTCACGATGAATTTAAAACTCAAGAAAATTCTCAAATTTCAGGGGCTAGAATTGAACACACTGTTGCTGAAGTAGTTATTCTCATCATTTTTTCCGTCATGGCAAGCTTTTAATAATACAAAAGTTAAGCATCAAACCAACAATGAAAATAAATAAATAAATAAATAAAAATTGCACTTAGTTGTTTAGTTTATAAATCCATAATATGTTTCAAAATAGAGTACTGTAATAATTTTCAATAACATATATTCTCAAAAAAATCTCTTTTAATTAAGTCCGACGAAACGATAATGTGAGATTATCTGCGCGAAACGAAAGATATGTTGAAGTCTAGCCCAAGATTTTGATTGTTCGTCTTGTTCTCATTAATGCATTCAGAAATATTTTGTATTTAAAATGAATTATCAGTAACAATAAAAAGTTGGGATTTATGAAAAGAGCGTAGTTTCTTCTGTGATGTTAGATGGTTAGAACAGACGACAATGGAGTTGTGACAAGGGCATTAGTATGAACATTATTATACCATATATACTAATACAACGGGAGCTTATAGAGCTCTCTAACAATTAATATTAAGGTATCCGAACATGTTGATATGACTACTTTTGACAAATGTTCCTTTTTTTTTTGAAAGAATTTATTGGATTAATCATTTTCTCAACTTCACAGGACTAATCAATTTTTGACTCTGCTTTCACATGAGACAGCGAGATTCGCCATTATGTGTGCATAAAAAATGATAGAAAAATGAAAGTTTTTAATTAAAATATATTTTTCCGAAATGGGTTTTTAGGTAAAATTTTCTCTCCTCAAAAATCATGTCTCAAAACATTATCATCCTACCCTTATGAAACTTCGCAGGTTTTGCTTCCATACTGTTGATAGGTGAAAAAGCAAAACGGTAATCATATTGGCAATTCTGTTGATATGATCTTAAAAGAGCAATGTTGTGCATAAGCAATTATGAAAACAAACTATTTTGGTGGTACTTTTATTCTCATTCAACTACTACCTACCAAAAAAATACTTTATAGTAAAGTACTATAAAGTATTTATATAAAGTATAAAGTTTTTGAAAAATTAAACAGAAATTCTACAAATAATTAAAATGTTTATGAAGTATTTCCTAAAATTCTATTTAATTATTTTTTTAATACAAACTAAAGTAAAAAATATAATTATAATATTAAACATGCTTTTAATTAAAAAACAAATCTACCAGCGTGTTCAGATACTTTAAATCTAACATAGCATGTGCTGTTAATTTCTTGACAGTAAATCAAGTTATACAGAATTGGCATAAAAGAATACCCCGGTTTTAAAAACGTATATTTCATAAACTATTACATTTACCACTATAAAGATACATAAAAATAAAGATAAACTGTTTTTTTTTCCCTTACAAATGTTCGATGTGTGCGCCTTTCGTAACGCGATACGCATCTTTAACATACATTTTGGAATGTTCAACTGTAAATTTTTCGTAATGTTATACAAAGGCGATCTTTCATTTCTTGCAATGTTGTTTGCAATGGTGGTGTATAAACACTGTCTTTAACAAAACCTCATAAAAAATATCACATGGGGTTAGGTTTGGGGATTTGGCTGACCAACGCATAAAGGGTAAATCATCATCACCTGCACGGCCAATCCAGCGCTACGGAACGTCAGTGGCGCAGCGAGGGGGGGGGGGGTAAACAGTCCGCCCAGAGATCTTGGCTTTAACATTTTTTCCTATCCTAATACAGTAGTTAATACACGTGTAAGGACTGTTGTGACCAAAAACCCCTTCTAGAAGAAATGTCTGGCTGCGCTAGTGCGGAACATACACATTTGAGTAGTTACGCACGTTAAAAAAAACTTCCACAGCTTATCTTTATTTTATATATCATTTATAGTGGTAAGTGTAATAGTTTATGAAATATAAATTTTTAAAACCGGGATGTTTTTTTTATTCTAACCTGTATTATAGGTGACCACATTATAATATACGGACAGTTCGTGTTTAAATCAACCTGTAGCCACATGCAATCATTCGAAACACTAAATACAAAATCAACACGCTTGTAAGAAAAAGATCAATCAATCAAAATTTCAGTAGAGAAATGAAATATCTTAGCAAATGTTTACCTAAATGTTACCCTGTAGCATCAACATGGAAAAATTATGAAAAGAAAAGCATAGAAACGCTTAATATGAGCTTGTTAAAAGTTGTTTTTGAAAGTGCTTGTTACATGTTGAAACAAATAACTGTCTTTATTGTTTACCGCAAGACGCCAATGTAAATATGTACCAAACTTATTTGAAATTAAATGCTTGTTAGCTTCATCATTGTGTCTTTCTCTTCTGCGTAATTAACCAATTGTTTCCGCTATTATTATTTGTTTTTAGTATTAAAGAAATAAACTCAAGTTATTTCAATCAACCAAATACAAATTTGCTGCAAGAAGAAAAAGTTTTTTCGTTTGGCAATGGAAAATAAATAAATTTTAAAAGGAACAAAAGAAATGAATGCAATCATTTTTATATTGTGGCTGCATCTTAATTAGTTAATTAAGCTATCATTCAAATAACTTTTTCCCCTATTTATGACTATGTTTACCGTTTATTTACTTTCTTAAATAAAGTAAATAAACGGTAAAAGTCGGGGAAGGAAGCAACTGATAAGCATAATTATTGGAATAATAGACGTCTGAAAATTCAAAATTGCTTTTTGTACATAAAACACTCAAAAACTAAAAATAATATGTTTTTTTCAACATTAAGCAATATAGTTTGACTTTTATCTCTTTTAATCGATATGTATTTAGAATTGTTAAATAATAAACCAAAAATCATAAAAAGGATCTGCGATTTTTTTTAATGTTGTTATTATTATTATTTTCATTATTATTTTGCATTTTACAAATCTCAGAGTACGATCAAATCAAATTTATTAACAAAAAAAAAAAAAAAAAGAACTAATATTGTCCTTGAAAGGAACTGTACTTTGTTTGCGGAAAATAGCTATTTTCTTTAACGGCGAAAAACGTATCTGATATCACTGCGACACCTTAATCCAGATGGTCTCATTCGTACAAAGATATTTCTCTGGTGCAAATAATAACTGATTTTTGATAGCTTTACCACAACTGATTAAAATCTCCAGTTTTATTTCTGTCATTATATGTATTTCATCTCATTTGACGTCATTCCTACTGAAAGTAATATCAGAAACTTCGAGAATGTCTCCGAATTAAGGTTTCTTTCTTTCTTTCTTTTCTTTTTTTTTTTTTTTTTTTTGTTTTATTTATTTCTTTTTGTCGATTTTTTGACGATATAAAGGATTTAGAGCTACACAAGAAGCAAACTAATACAAGCTGAGCAATCTAAATAAAAAAATAATATTTTTCAGAAAAAATATTTAAAAAAAATAATAAGATTTAGCGCAAGGGGGGAAAAATCAGGATCTAAGTCTTTGCTGCTTTTAACCAAGAGATCGTTATTACATCACTTTAAAAAGAAACTAGTGTAAAAAAGCATTATTATTTCCTTAAAATTAAGTACGAGGGATATCATTTAATATCTCACGAATCGAGTGCTAAAATTATGGGAGGGGGGGGGGGGACAGTAAAACGAAGAAAAAAATAAAATAATTAGTATTAAAACATAAATAATTGGAACGTAGGCTCGTGTGACGGGGAAAATATGTCCTGTATCATTTCCAGCCTTAGTGACAATTGAGAGAAGTTTCTAATTCGAGTAAAACTTATTTTGTTTCAAAGATTCCAAACTTTGAAATATTTTCCCTTACAAATGGAGCGAGTAAACTTGATATCACTTTCATGGTGCCTTTTTATTATTTTGAACAAAAAAAAATTAATTTGTTAATAAATGTTTTCACCACTGAAAAGGAGTAGGGTAAGGGCACCAGTAACAGACAAGGGTCCAGTAACAGACAGTCATAAGTTTGAATTTAAATAATAAGATTTTTAGACGAGTAAAATTGAGGTTGCTGTGGCCCATGAATGCGATTCAACGTGAATCAGAGTGAATTTTATGAGCCAGTTGGTATTTACAAAGTTGTGGTGGAAGGTTATGAACAGATACCATGTGGTTAGATTTGTGTTTCATGTTCATTTGATTATATCAAGGCTTTAGTTCTAAAAATAAGGAACTTTGGCACATTTTGAAGAGGGGGAAAAAGGGAATTTAGCAAATTGCGCACAAAAATTCAGGAAGATTTTCTGGTAATTGTTACTGTAAAATTGCATCGCCGACGCATCGCTGATTTTTACGGTAATTTATACCGGAGAAATAAGCGATCCCAGCGCCAATTGGTTGCTGCGGCCTACCGAGGATACCGTAAAATTTTACAGTAACATTTGATTTTTACGGTAATAGTTACTGGCAACATGGATGCCAGTAACAATTACCGTAAATTTTCCGGAAAATTTTTAACAGTGCATCCTTTCCTCATGCTGTCTGTTACTGTATAGCATCAAATCGTTTTCTGATCCCCATTTGATTTTTCGGTGTCTGTTGCTGTGCTACCTTTTTTCGATATTGCGAAAATAAATATTGAATTAAATAATTCAGATTATCCAGAAGTAGCCAAACGTTAGATGAGATGTTGTTTTATAAGAGAAAATAGTTTAAGAAGTCTGAATACATTAAAAGGCTCTGAAAATTGAGTTAACCTGAAAGCGATGCATTAAGCCTGTCTGTGACTGGTGCCCTTCTCCTTACCCTATGTGTCATGATATGGGGCAGAAACCTGTGATAACCAATAGCGCAAAATGTAACATTAATATTCTCGAATTAGACCCATTAGTTTTAGGTGCACTTTTTGCTTCAAAGTTAAGTGCGCTAATGCAAATGCTTAAACATAAGCATATTTTAAGCATTAATTAAGCATATTTTAAAGACTTAACGAACGAATATTTCTTTGTACAACATTTGAAGACATATGAATGTCTCTAAAAAAGGTATTGAACAATAAATAAAGTTAAATTATTAAATGTCTGCTGTTCCAGTTCGAAAACTTATTTTCACACTTAGTTTAAATTTCACAAAACTTTTAACCAGTTTATGCAGCGATAAGCCTTGTTAATAAATCGTGACTTTATTGCTGTAGAGACTGGCTCAAGTGAAAGTTGTCCAGAGACCTCCAATACTATGAACTATATGCTATACAAAAGAGCCCGCTCTCAATAAACACATAAATATATAAATAAGCAAGAAAAATGAAATAAAAGCAATTAAGGGGAGTCGGTACCTTGTATATGAGTAATGTTAAACTTTTAAATGTTACGTATTATTTTCTCAAAAGGTTTTAACGGTACAATGTTAAAAGTTCAGGAAACTTGTACGGTAAATATTACTGTAAAATGGAGTGTTTACACTACAGAAAAAAAATTACCCGAAATTAATAACCGATTGCAGCGCCAATCGCCACTACGAGACTTTTACAGTGTGAAGCAGATAGCAACGTATTTCCCTTGACTCGATGTGTCCCACTCGTATGGTGGCAGCAAAGCCGCTTGCCAATCCGAAGGCCCCAGGATAGAACCTGCTGCTTGTAGTTTGTGTTTTTTAACTCTCGATCCGATTATCCGATTAAAAACTGATAGTTTATTGTTATGTCAGTTTTCAGTCGTTTTTAGTTTACAGTATTATGTTATTACGCCACTCATATTGTGGCGTAAATATGAGCCGCAAATTTACGTGAAATTAACCAAAAACCTACATTTTTAGCTTATTTTGCACATTGCAGTATTTTTTCTTTCAGAGAGAGATCCCAGTTATATTTTTTTAAACAAAAATGTGCAGTATACAGCTCTTTGCTGGAAATGTAATCATGCTTTGCTCTATTAACAACCCAGAATCAACCCCAAGTAGGTGGTTGCACTTTGTGTTCCACCCTGCAATTCCCAAGAAGAGTAGTTATTTACAGGACTTATATATTTGTAAAGTAACTTACATTCACAATAACTATATTATTTTAAATAAGTTTCTACGTTTAGATCAAAGTTTGAGGTTGGACTGGTGACTCAATTTTTTACATTGATGATCGTGAGCATAATTTTTTTCACATTAATCAATATCTTGTCTCATGCCAAAATACCCGACCTACTGACTCACTAACCAGTTTAATATCCCTTTCTACAGCCAGAGTGTAAAAGAGGAACATTAACTGAATTACTGACAAAGCTTCAAATGTTTTTGTATCTGTACTTAGTATAAAATGAAGTGTCCAAAAAGCGTCTGTGTGTTTGAACTCTCAAAACTCGAGCACTTCCCGGCCGATTTCGCTGAAATTTCACAATTTGTTCCTTTAAGTCCTGAAAAGGTTTGCATACCAGTTCGAAAAAAATTCGATGAATAGTTTTTTTCTATTTCAATTTAGACCCGATTTTCACATAAATTTCTGAATATGGGGGTGAAAATTACTTGCATATATTACTATTATATATCGTTGGAAAGAATAGAATTTCCCGCGTTCTACGCAATTTGTTTCAATGATCTAACATACTTACGGCAGGAGTTATTTGCTGTTTTAACTCGAATTTCTTCAGGCACTACTTTTTTCATTAAATCTATCAATAAAAAGTGAAGGAATTGTCCCACAGTTTTCTTTTTGACACCATTGGAAAAAGTGACATTTTTTACTCCAGATCCATCTCGACCTATGGTCGAAAACTAAGCTTCTATCTACAAAGGAAAAAAAGTTTAAGTTTTTTTTAAATCAAGTTCAAAAAATCCCATTTCCATTCAAATTGTTAACCATTTTCTTTCGCATTTTAGTTCCTCAAACTTATTTTATTTTATGTTTCCATAGTTACGCTTTTCAAATCTATCTTTCTGGATTTAATTTCTTAAAAGTATTTTAATATCTGTCGTCATTGTTTGGAAGGAATTTTTTTTTATTTAAGCCTGATTGTTGAATATACGTCATTTGACACAATTTGTATTTACAAGGTGAACCGGGCAAAGCCGGGCAACGCAGCTAGTTATTATATATTATCAGGGGCGGATCCAGCCGATTGTTTTGGGAGGGGCCATCCGAAATTTTTGAACAAACTTTTATTCCGACCGAATTTAGCTCCATGCCACTCCTAGGCAAATTTGAAATCTGCCGTCCCTCCCCCCCCCCCTAAAAGAAGCAAAATATCCTTGAGTTAAAAAAAAAATCTAAAAAAGTGTTCCCCAGATTCAAACTGTCAAACTTATGAAGAAATGATGGCGTTTCACATCCTGAGGCGCCCCGATGAAATCATCACAGTGTTCTCCCAAAAAAAAATTTTTATTCTGCAAATACAATGATTGAAAAACATTTGATTTCATAAGATGTGTGAAAGTAATCATTATTAAATTACAAGAAAAAATTGTCTCTGTGGAAAATGAAAGAGTGCTAATATTTTACTTTCAAGTATAACAATTTAATTCAAAAAATGTGTTTTATAATAGCAAATTTGCCTCCCCTGGAAAGTTTGCCGCCCTAGGTAGCTGTCTACTCTGCCTATTGGGAATTTGGGCCCTGATAACTACCAGAAATTTTATTAAAATGAAGTTTTAAAAACTCAATTTTCGGGGGTAGAGACATTAAGTGAGGGGGTTTATTTAGGAATCTCCCTCAAAAAAGTTTCAAGGTTTAAATGTCCAAGTAATTTTTGAAAATTCGGAAACTAAAAACGCATTTTGTCCATTTTTAA
Source organism: Uloborus diversus (assembly GCF_026930045.1). NCBI lineage: Eukaryota > Metazoa > Arthropoda > Arachnida > Araneae > Uloboridae > Uloborus > Uloborus diversus. Next base: position 110,871,586 of record NC_072732.1, on the reverse strand, counting down.
TGATGTACGGAGAAAGGTCGGGTTTCGGGCGCTGGCCCCAAAATACTTTTTGAAAATAAAGCTTGGAAACCAAAATATTCTGTCATTATACATTGAGAAGTTAGAAGAGGAGGGGTGCTCTTCTAGCTCTTCAGCTGTCCAGCCTAAAAATGCACCTTTAGGTAATGTTTGCATACATTAAATTAAGTGTGAAGGTGCTTAGAATCCTTCCTTCCTGGAAATATTTTGTCTTCGAGGCTGTAAACATTCGATTTTTAACTACATTTATACACATTTTAGAAAGGGATGTAAGATTCGTGAGCTCCTCCAAAAAACCTCCTTTCTCATCATGATATAAACTAGGGAGGGAGGGGGGTCCTATCAAAACTCGTTTGTAATTGAAGTCCCAAAAAAATTCATTTAAGTTACCTTTAAGCAAGTTAAGTGATAAGGACTGGATAAGCTAGTTTCCGTAGACATTTTTCCAAATAAAAGACTTAAAATGCAATTTTTTGCTAAATATCAAATCATTTGTGAAAGGGCGTGGGAAAAGGGGGGGTCTCCTCCTAGTTTCGAAATTAAAGCCATAAAAAATAAAATTTATGCTCTCTTTGGTCTTAAGAATAATAGGTATACTCTGAGAAACGCAGCATTTAGAGATCGTCCAAGTGTCTGTAGTTGGAATCAAGAAATGATGTAAAAGATGGAGAAAAATTTTGGAAATAAAAGTTTTGTTTTGAGGACAGGGATATAATTTATCTCGAAATTAAGACCTATACTTCTTTTTCAATAGAATACATGTGTTAAATTTTGTTATCTTCTCATAATATTCTTTTCTTTTTTCCCCTTAAAAAAATTCCTACAACCACAAGGCTTTGGGAGGGGCCATGGCCCCCATGGCTCCCCTCTAGATCCGCCCCTGTATATTATTAACTTCAATAGAACTTGGTCCGGCGAAATAGTACTTTTACAAACTCACTTAAAAAGCGAGCAAAAGTATGTTTGATGGATATTATCATTGTAATACAGAAACGAAAGTGCAAATTGATCTCGATCTCACAAAACCAAGACCTTTCAGTCATTAGCATTCTTTGACACGTGTTAACGGAGTACTAGGGCTGCATATTTTGCAAACTAAACTACTAAGCTAGTAAATTATATCTTTAAAAATTATAATTCGATAAAATTAAAATTTGAAGAGAACAAATTTCCGTGAACCTGTACAGTTATTTAAAGTTACAAAATATACTAGTCAGGTGTCTGACGATCTTTTAAACATTATGGATCCGGTGATTCAAAGAAATGCTACTTTGCCATTTTTGAGAAATTGTTACTGATCATGACAGTGGACTAGAAGCGAAATACAAGGAAATTGGATTGCATTACGGTGTACAGTACAACGCCAAAGATTATTCATTAGGAAACGCTTCTTTAACTATAAGAGGAATTTCTTCCACCAATATTAAGATTTGAAGCTTTGGATTGATGGACCAGCGCGTTTACTTACCTCCACTTCAGTGATGAAGTGGAAAACAAGGATATTTTATCACTTCTAGGAACTATACATTTGCTTAAGGATGCATTCTTAAATTTTTCATATCAAACTCATCTAATTGAAAGGATTATTGTGAAATTGGTCATGAATTTGCAGAAATTCATTTGATGTATTAAGACGCAAGAGATGGAGCTATATGAAAACCTTTATGTTAGCCAACATCAATGCCGAAAGTGAGTCTATGTCCAACTTCAAACCTTGATCGAAACGTAGAAACTTGTTTGAAATAATATAGTTGTTGTGAATGTAAGTTACTTTACAAATATATAAGTCCTGTAAATAACTACTCTTCTTGAGAATTGCAGGATGGAACACAAAGTGCAGCTACCTACTTAAGGTGGGTTCTGGATTGTTATTGCCATTAAATGTACTTAAATTTCCACCAAAGAGCTGTATAGTGCACATTTATTGTTAAAAATTTTTTTTAACTGGTATTTAAAAGAAGAATTACTGCAATGTGCAAAATAAGGTAAAAATGTCGATTTTTGGTTAATTTCACGTAAATTTGCGGCTAATGCTTGAACTAAAAACTGTAAAGGAATGTTATATTTTAAAAGATAGATGAAAAAAGTATTAAAAGGAAGCATGTAAAGGGTTTTTGAACAAAAATTTTGAACGTTTGGATTTTTTAAAAAAATATTTGAAAATGGATCATTTTTACACTTTTTTCAAACTTTGCTACCAGTGCACGATCTGAAGACATTAATATTATTTTTTTTAATTATTTTTCTCATGTTTAGGATGGCAATACGCAACTTTTTTTTTTTTGTTATTGGAAGTTGCTTCTCGAAAATATCCTTTTTTCGGCCCACCCTAGTCAACAGTCCTCGATCACTGGTTCGATGGACCAACACCGATTCGTGTAAAACTTCGACTAAGCTAAGATTTTGACATTTTTCTGTTGCAACACTTTTATTATTATTATTTATTATTTTTTTTTTTTTTTTGACCCAAAAGAGATGAATGATGAAAAACTGAGCGCTATTTTTTTACTTTAATGCCGTAATTTTAGTATGAAGTACCCATAATTTATTTTTCAACGTTGGCATCAATGGAGTCGTATTTGTCTCACTTGTTAGGTCTCATTTTTTCCCCCAACTGAAATAAATGTTGTAATTCTTTTTTATCATACTCTGAGATATTTTCAAAGGTTAATTTACCAAATTTATTTTTTTGCATTGTAGGACAAATAAAACATAAGAAGCAGAGAGCTAAATAAAATCTAATAAGAGGCAATCTGTTTTCAAAATGGAAGTTGCCTTGTATGTGTGTGTGTGTGTTATGTTATATGTCCCTAATACATATCCACAGTTTGCGTCGATTTGTTTTTCCAAATTCGGCACAGAGGTCTTTTGATGCTCAGGAATTCACACAAAGAAGTCTAAAAAACTAAAAAATAAAATAAGGCTGAAATGTAGGAACTTTTTACATGTACCTACAAAATCGAGTAAACTGTGATTTATTTTACTGTGTTTTACTTTATTTTTATACATTTCCAATTCAAGACATCTCAGAAATATAAATAATGGTAAAAAAGATAGTAAACATGTTACTGTTAGCTTCTTCAGAAATTTTTTAATGCCTTGTTTCTTCGTATTATTATTCATTGTGCTGAATGTGCTCAGTCTCAATTTTCTCTTAAAGTATGAACTTATAGGTCTAAATAGGGTGAGTAAAGGGTCTAAAAAACCATTTTCGTGATTTTTTTTTTTTTTGGCTCTTTTTCTTTTTTTTTTAAATCAAACTTTTTTTTACGCTTTGTGTGAGTAGATGCATTGTCATGATAAAGAGTTTATTCCTTTTACTGCAAAAGCCAAAGTCATTGTCTTTTATTGTTTCAAGTAATCACTTCAGCATTTACAGATTGCGATGATGGTACGTTTCTCTATAAAATTTAATGAAAGATGTGAGGAGGGATGTTATATTTTTATGGAAGAGCTTCAAGTTTTATTTTCAACTAGCTGCATCGCACGGCTTTGCACAGCCTATCGTGAAAATTAAAGTTACGTCAAGTGACGCGTGTTCAATAATCAAGCTTTAAAAAAAAGAAACGAAAAAAAAAATACTGACAGATTGAGGAAAAATAAACAAAAAGAAAAAAAAATTAATCCCCCAATTGCAGGAAATGCCTCGAAAAAAAAGGCATAATTTTATTTGTTTATATTCGAGGAAAAAAATGGCAAAAAATCTTTCTCCTCAATGATGTTTTCACACTACAAGTTTTAATAAATGCATTGTTTAACAATGACCGTAATCAACAATGAATTTCTAATTGAAGTCTTACCTATATTTTAGCATGAAATTAGTTTAAAACAATTATAATTCCCGTTCCAATTACCTTGGAACATTTGAACACATTTCATCTATTTTATTTATATAGAAGTGCTTTGAAAATGACTGTTGTTTTAAACCCAAACTAGTAAATATCTAGACATGAAATAGTTATGCTGTATTTGTTTAGAAAATCAACGACAGATTTTTTTTAACAAAAATTTGTTTGGAAATCTTTTTTTTCTACTAACAAGAAACTAACCATCGTTAGTTACAAAATTCTGTATTGCCATGGTAAACACCAAACCTCGTTTTCTTTACTCTCAGACCTTCTATCTCTTTCAGAAAAACGTAATAAAATGTTTTTTCAAATAAAAAGCGTTGACTTTAAGTCATCTTTTCAATTTTTATCACTTTCAGTAAAAGTTTTGAAGTAAGTAGTCAAGTTACAAAGCTTATAAAAGCATATAAAAAGTAGTTAATGTTTTAAGACTACATTTTCTGTAGAAATATTACGCAATCGAATAAGTATTGAGAAAAATAGTGAATGGAATATGGGTTAAATGGAGTCTTCAAAAGTTACGATAAACGTTCTTCGAAAGAATTTTTTTTTCTAGCATCATTAAATAAAGTTACTTACACAAATAAATGAGCAAGATTCATTTCTTTGGAGTTGAGCCATATTCTTTGGATAGTAGAGCGCAAAAATTTCATTTGAAAGGTAACTTTTTACGTTCTTTTCTTCTACAACACACATCTTTTAAAAAGAACTTTTTACCTATATTTCCGGTTATTTTGCATCAAACTTTCGGATTTATTTACTTACTTTCAAATGTATTTAATGGAGTAAGTCTAATATTATCAAAAATAAAATAAATTTAAAAAGTATCGCTAGGGACTTTTTTCTGATTATTTTGCATATAATTTGCGGATTTATTAACTTATTTTCAAATGCATAAAGGGAAGTAAGTTTCATATCATCAAAAATAAAATAAGTTTTAAAAGCAGTGTGCTGGGATTGAGGGTGACACAGGGTCAACCAACTGCGTGTAACGACTTATAATGAATCGGAAACTTTTTTTTCTCTTTCAACTTATATTTATTTGGTATCAAAAAACTACTGAGTACTATATAAAGAAGCTATCCAAACTTCATGCTAAAATCGTTTTAATTATCGGCCTTAGATCAGCTTAAAAACTCGTAGAGAAAGCTTTCGAAAAACAAAAAAACAAAGTTGTAGGTGTACAATTTCAATGAACCAGTGAAAACGGTGCAAAAAATGGCGTTAGTAAATCCTAAGAAAACAGAATAAAATTCATAAGTTTCAAATACGGGTGCTAATCTTTAGATTAAATACGAAGAAAAAGAAACTGAATCATTAATTAAAAGTTCTTAAGATTCTTTAAAGAGTGGAAAAGTTCTAAAAACCAAGGAGCAAAACGATGAGCATTTGAAAAATTGGAATTCTAACAAGGTGAGAAGTAGTAGAACATCGTTTTTCAACTGTTTACTTTCACTAAAAAAGTAATTCTTTGAATTCCAAAACACATGTATTGAAATTTCATGCAAGAGCCGGCTAAAAATATGTGCTTCAGTAGTAACTATGTCTAATACTTTGCAAATTAGAACACATTTCGAATGACCAAAACAATGCGATAGCTAATAAAAAAAAATGGAATTTCAAAGTACGACCCACATGAATAAGGGACTGTTCTTATATATATATACAAATGATGATATATTTTTATCAACACATTTGTCCCTTCCTGTTTGTCACAAAGTCTCACCCTTCACCGTACCTACGCCTTTCTTTTATGATATATCACATTATATTATACAAACATAGTGTCATTAACAATGGTTCTCAACCAAAATTAGTGATGTAACACTTCTTGTTAATCTCTCCCTCCCACTTATCATAAACTCCCAATTTCAGGAACCCTTCTCCCCCCCAAAACGTGACGTCATTTGTGAAGGACTGCTAAGCATTGAGAAGAGAAAAATGGAGGGAGTGAAGACTTTCATGTAACCAAGACCCCTAGTCACGTGATAGATTGTAAAGTAAAGCATAAAAAGAAATCAGGTTTCTTTCGCTTGTTTCACGTAAAACGTGCTAAGTTGTTGAGTCACGTGACTTGGGGTCTTTGGGTCGGCTTTTGCTAAGACAATGACTGGACTTGCTCCCTCCATTTTAATTCCTGCTCTAAGGTGCTAATTAGTAACTGTTACATCTATGTTCAGCTAAAAGTGAAGAGAACAAGGCATGCCAAACAAAATACAAGAAAACAAAACACTAGGAACAAGGCAATTATAAAATCTGCTGCTGACACCAGTTTCGTGCAAAAAGAAACAAATACATCACTGTGATTGCTGAGTGCAGGACAAAGTTCATAAAAATTTCGTATGTTGAACTAGTAGAGTTTCTCACAATTTTGTGAATCTATATGTTCTTCTCATCACTATCAAGATGTGGTTAAAAATGTAAGCTACATCTTTAGAAAAACATGTCACAAAATTTAGAGTTTTATCTCTAGATTCTGACACTAAACCAAAAATAAAACTTCAGAGAAGGACATATCCTGTTTTTGACAAGATTACAAGTCTAGGAAGATCTGATGCACATTTTGGTTTTTAAGGTGACTGTGAGAAAAGGAATAACAAGATAACAGGATCTCTATTCTATTTGAATTCCTCTTCACTTGAACAGTATGAACGATAAACATGCTCTTAACTAACAATGGTATCGGGACAGATAGGTAGATAAAACTGATATAGCTGTTTTTTCAATCTTAATGCAATCAGTCTAAACAAACATAACGGTAGCCAAATGAGATCTCTGTGAGAGTCACAAATTGATTACAAAAGAAATGGCGACCTATTAAACGCGTGCGTTCAAACATGCCTTTGAGAATTTTCACGAACAGTCTATCAAATTGAGTCATCAAAGGACAAAAAAATAAAAATAAAAGTTACAAAACGTGTGAAAATAAGTATTTGTCATAGTATATTTGTATAGATATCTTCTTTAATATTATGCTGAAGGATGTAACAATTACTTCACAGCAGACGGAACTGGATAAGAGCGGTCTGATGCAGTTAAAATTGGATACTGCTGCTTTCATAAGGGTTGAATTTCGAAAGGAGAAAAACCTTGTAAAAAGTGAATGAAAACTCCCTTGCCCGGAAAGGAGTATCGTTCAGCAATCTGATAACATAGATGTAGAGTTCATCAGTTCCTTAACAGTAGTAATTTAGTGTAACTGGATACTCTCTCTTGTTTTAATTTCATTAACTTAAAGAAACATTTCAATGCCTTTGTGCTGAAAATAAATAAAAAGAAATAAATTTGATGAAATATAAAAACTGCAAATTGATTAATACACGTGTTTTAGTGCACCTCGTACGTTAATTATTTGTATTTATTGGTTTTATTTTTACATGTAATAGAGAGAGATAATGTTATCGTGTAACAGGCAAAATTGCCAATCAACAACCATCTACACAGGTAAACAAGGAAGCTTTCGGTAATTTTGGGTTAAGAGATCTGATTTTATCATGCGGAGTGGATAACAGAAACGAGAATGTGCCGCTGAGCGCCTATACGGAAAACAACACTCAATGTGCCAAATTTTGGATCATGAAATGTTTTCACATCTGCATCGAAGATAGTGTGGTTTAGGTTTACTCGCTCGAAGAATTGGAAATAGTGCCAGATTTAGGGAGTGGCAAGTCGTGGCCATTTATTCGGGCTGTAATTCTGAGGGGCGCCACATTCATCCTATATCAATGTTTTTTACCGTTGAAACTCGATATAAAAACTTGAAGGAAGATGGTAAGGGCGGTAGCTTCAAGATTTGTTTCGGCTCAAAAGAATTGAAGATTTGGCCTTGATTGGAAATGAAAAAACATTGACCCTGGAAATAGAAAAGCTATGTCCTTTTAATATAGGACAGAATCACGTGTCAGCAACTTCTTTACTTCAAGGTCCTTTACTGTCCGCTCCTAAGTCTTATGCACATCTCTCCAGTGAACATAGCTGCACAATCGATCTTTTAGACGTGTAACAAAACTGGTGATTTGGAACCCGTGTCATAGGATACTACTGTTTATGTTTTTAACTATACTTAACGGAGTTTTGTTTAATGCCCATCTGCTGAATTATTCAGTACATCTCTTTTACTGCATCTGCTTTGATGGGCTATTGCTAAGACTTGTTCACGAATTAACCAGTTCTGTACATATGGGGTGTCCCATCACGACTGGATTCACTTTACTCAACCAAATTCGTTGTTTGGAATGCATGAAAATTGCTCAAAAAACTCTACTTCTACGACCCATATTTTTGGCGGAAAATGTCAAAGGAAATATATGACCTGATATCCGGTATACAAGAAAAAAATCTTTATTCTAAACATTAGTGCCAAAATTCGCGTAATTTTAAACGGAACGATGTTTGAAACGTTCTCCACGTAAATTGAGACTTATGTGCACATGCGCGCGTCATGGAATGGTTAACTGCAAGTTAATGTAGCGCACTGTCCGCAAAATTACACTCACTACGGATAGGAGCTACTAAGGGGTACACATTCAACTCTATCAGAATTCAATTAAATTGAATAAGATAAATTGTATATACCAGTAGTGCATGCAGAAACTTGCTTTGCGCCACTCAGAAAGAAATTTCTCGCAACGTTACTGGTAGACAGAATTCGATCGAATTGAACACATTCGCTTTGAATGAGCCCCCAAGTCCATTTCTAAAGTCATTTGAACTTAATAAACCAATTTCTTGAGAGCCCAGTCAGACACTCTAATTCCTTCGAAAGGCACGGGTTTTTGTTTGAACGGATAATAAATTTAACAGAAGGGATAATGCTGAGGGGCAAGAAAGTGATTTCTAGAGAATGTGTGTGGCGATATTAGCAAGGCTAAACTCAATAATCGTTAAGATCCAATTCAGCCTTCATCAGCCTAGATAAAGTATAACTTAAAATGTGGAGGAAAACGATCAGAAGATTAATATTTTTCATAAACCCTTAAATCCATTTGAGTGTTACACCCAGGGACATATCACCTAACACACATGACAACCCCATTCGTTCTCCCCCGAAGTGACACTACAACTTTGATAGATTAAATATAACTTAAAACATTGGGATAATTTTCAGCATTAAAGCATTTATCTATTTTATAAATTCTTAGATTAATTTCTGGCGCAGTCCCACAGACGGTTGACACCCGGGACGCCCCCTCCCCTAGTAGTGCTACTGGTCACTATGTTCTAGTACATTGCACTTACTGCTATTTTAGTGATCACAACTACTTCCCAATTTCATAGTTCTCCAGTTTTTCTGGTTTATATCGTTAGTAAGGTGAAAAAATTAAAATAAATACATTGATAAAAATGTTGTAGGAGTCGGTATTTAAGGGAGCAAAACTATTTCATTTCTTTTTTAATGAGAAACAACATAAAATGGGAACATCATGACCTTTTTTCCAGAAATTCCCTGAAAGTTATGGTATTTACTTTTGGAAAACCTCATAGTCCCACTTTCAAATTTTCAACAGTAATATTCTTTGTTTTAGTAGTTTAAGTAGTTAATACATCCAGCTCATTAGCAGACGAGAATGAAAATACAGCTTTGAAAAATGACAAATCTAGACCTTTTGATCAAGAATTCAAACCACAGTTCTCCACACAGCATTTTAAGAAAACAAAGAAAGCAATTTTGAGAATGTTTAACATTTCTCTGCCCCTCTTTCTCTCCCTGTCTGTTTCTCTAGGGCCTCTCCCTGCTTCTTCGCTTTTTTGCTTCCTTTCTATTCTCGATTGTGGTGAACAAAGCTATTTTAGAAATTGAATTGATTTTGTTAAACTGCCAAATAGTTTACATAATTAAGGGTATGTCCACGGTGACTGACGTTACAATTAGACTCTATTTTTAACTTATAAATTCAGCACTGCCTTGAAATTAAATTTGTTTCTTCTGAAATTGATCTAAAATATTATGATGTGGTACATCACTACCCCCACACTTGTTTTCAGACTTGAGGGAAAAAAATTTTGTATGAAATTAAGGGGAATAAAAAAAAAGAAAATTGATTTGAATTCTAAAATTTTGAATACAAATTATGTTTTTCGCAATCACGAACTGAGACAGGAACCTTCTCATTGGAGTTATTGTTTCTAGAAACGGCTCCTGTCCCCCTCAAGTCTGCCTCTCCTCCTGGGTGGTTACTTGTGCATAGTTGTGTGTGTGCGTAGACCTGTGTGTATGCACGTAGGCGTGTGTGAGTGTATGTGTGAGAAGTCGTGTGTGTGTATGTGTGAGAACGTGCGTGTATGTAGGACATGGACGCCTCCGACCAGGAGAAGCGGATAGCTCAAAACCGGAGCAGCCGCGCCGCGCCGCCAGCAGAGGACGGTGGACGGTGGTGCTGCAAAGGCTTCTGGTCCAAGTTGAAAAAGGCACGGACACCAAAAACCGTCAAATGAGAAAAATAAGCAATCGTGATTGCTCAAAAAAACGTGACTGGTGTTACGCAGAAGTGACATTGAGAAAAGTGACTAATGTATAATTTGAAATTCTCTGCAAACTAATAACGTAAAACCTAAACAGATTTCTTCCCCTTAAAATAGAGATTTTAGACTTAATGAAAACACTTTGTTTTATTGAAATAACTTAAAAACTAAAAGTATAAAAGCTATTTAACATCCGTGACTGATGATACAAAGATTTTGTGACTGATGTTACATTTACAATAAATTGCTGTAATTATAAATTATTTCTGCTTGACAATAAAATTAGCATTTAAAATTGCAAAATTGTATTTAAAATACTAGAAAAGTTCATTTATAAAGTTTTAAAAGTGATATTTTTGATGTATTTCACAAAATAAAAAGTCAGCTTGCCTTTACTACATCTAGTGTAATAATATTTTAATCTTTCTCATCTGAATAATAAATTTCATCCACATTGACAGGGTATTTCCAACGTTTTACTGCTTGAATCTTGACAGTTACTAAATACTCCTAATTTTCAATTTCAATGCATCTAACTTCTCGTGATACAATTGTTTCTCATATTCTCTTCAAGAATCCATTCTCCATTTGCAGTCAACAATTTTGGAACATGTTCTGTTGGAAGTGATTCCCTCTTTTACTGTAAAAAAAAAAGGATCGTTGCTAAACACCTAATGCAGATTTCGAATTAAAAAAAACGTATCACTCGAATATAACTCTTTATAACATAATTGCAAGTCGGATAGTGATAGCTCTGAAATTTGCATGAAGCTGTGACATTTAGAAATATTTCTGTATCGATGATATAGCTTTTTTATTCAAACGTACTGCATGAAGAACTAGGAGTATCTGCTTATCAAATTTCATGCCAGAAAATTTTTTACAGCAGCTGTTTTCTTTTGTGAAGACATAACAAAGAGCGCTTTGAATGACATATTTTACCAAGGTTTCATTATTTTAAAGGGGAGCAATGCAGCTGCTAATTTAAACCTGGGACTTCAACACTTTAAATATGTTCTATACTTGTTCTATTTCTTCACCTAATTTCTCTTTTTAATTTTATTCCAAACCAACTTTGGTAATTATGCTAGATTTTTAAAAATTATTTTATTTATTTTTTATCATCCACTCTTTTTAGTTTTTACTTTGTTTTACTTTTTGTGATTTTCATGTTTTCTTTTATTTCTTAATTTATATCGCCTCTTTTTTGGCCTTTCTGCAGCAGTCAATGCTATTTGTGCAATTTGTTTGAGGTTTATTAACGAAAACAGAAGTGTGACTGATGTTACTGTGACTGATGTTACATACTTTAGTTTTAAATAATTAAATTCAACTATTTCTAAATGTTTAAGGGATTAGTACTAAAGATATCATCATAAATGAAGAGAATATGACATTTTATAAACTTGGGTTTGTTTTTGTTTGAGCAATGCAAACTTTTATACAATTTTGTGACTGATGTTACATTAGAGTGTGAACCCTAGTTTAAAAACATTTGCTACAAGACAATTATAACAGTTTAAAGTTTCTTTGTTGGTCTAATCTCTTCCTAGATAAATCACATTTCAAGAAAAAATAAGGTTGTAGACATAGCAATTAATTTCCTAAGCGAAAAAAAAGAGTAACTTCTAGAATCGTTAATGCAACGACACATGGGCACTGAGAAGTGTTGTCGAAATTTGCCTACAAAACTTATAAAAAATGTGCTGATAACTTTTTTCGCATAGTTTTATGAAAATACGGTCTTTTTTACCACATATGAAAGAAAAAAATTACTGATACAAGGAAGTTTTTTTTCACTGTGATGTCCCTAGTTTCATGGAATTGCCCTTAAACATTTTCTTTTTCCAATTAATTGCGGTTTGAAATATGCTTACCAATTTTGTAAGCATTGAGGGCTTTACTCATTTCTGAAAACAAATACTCTAATACTCTAAGAGACTGTTTTTAAACCAAGTACAGGCGTTCCTCGTATAACACGGTACTTCTACAACACGGTTTCGGTATTACACGGCACCAAATTTGCGATTATTATAACACTGTTTCGATATTACACGGTACGAAAGTTGAATTTAATACTGCATGGTTTTGATATAACTCGAATGTTATATTTGAAAAAGAGGGAATTTCATTTTTGTTTAATACATTCTGTTAACGGTTGATAACTCTAATAAGTTTTTACTTTGTTTTTATGAAACTTGGTTTCGATATAACACGGTATGCATCCCTTGATTTACATTATTTCGAAGTCGCGTATAACACGGTTGCGATATAACACGGAACAGGTTTCGATATAACACGATACATCTTATATAACCTGATTTTTCTCATGCACATACATAATTAGTATTAAAAAGAAGTAAAAGTGTTATTTTTAAAGAAAAGTCTCGTATAACATGGTTTTGATATTACACGGAACGAACTAACCGTGTTATACGAGGGACACATGTACTTGAAAACTCTGGTCTCATTCAATTTAAATATGTAACTTTAATTTCGTTTGTTATTCTTTTACGTCGTTCATCTTTCGACATGCTGGATAAACACGGCTGACACCTTAATTTGGTAGAGGGTTTAGTTTGAGAAATAAGTCAGTCGCTCTTCAGGCGAGAAAAGCCAAGGGAACTTCGAATTTTCGTTAACATAATTAGTTTGTGTACCACACCATCTAAGCCCGAGCTTGAAAAAATGCTTTTAAAAATTGCTGAAAAGCAGGAAGCTTATTTCATTGCTCTCCAAGGGATAAAATTAAATGCATGACTCCTGCTAAGAGTTGAAGTTCAACATAGTTCGCGGAGACAAGCGCTCTCAAGGTAATGGTGGCTTCATATTTATAATTAAAGATGTGGTTTTTCAGGCGCTCAGCTACGTCACAACACTAAATTCAAGCCTGAAGTGTCAATGAATTGCAACCCTTTTTAAAAAATTGTCATCCATTTGTATGAGTGTGACATTTTCACGCGTATATTTGCGCTTTATTCCAGAAATTTTTAACTTGCTTTTCAGGGTATTATGTTTGCCAAAAGGAACTATTAATATGAACAGTGGCTCCCAAAAGTCTTCGTACACCTACGACTTTGAACGAAATAGGCCCCATTCCATTGGTTAGAATTAATATTTCGAAATAGGTATTTAATTATAAAATCTATGATCCATTTTTAACAAACTGCATGAAAAGTTTTTAAAAAATATTAAAACTTAATTTTTTAAAAATCAAAAACCAAAAAGTGCCGGAAATTTTATCTCACAAAAGTCTTCGTACGCTTTATAAAATGTCTATATATTATTGAATAATCTAACTTTTGATTAAGTTATTAATTAGAGGAATATCATACAGTATTCATAACACCTTTTAAACGTCTGGGAATAGATTTCATTCTTTTTCTTTCTTTTTTTTTTGCGTAATTTCTGAGTAAGTGTTTAACCACACTTCGAGTCTTACTGTTTCTAGCTCTATTTTCGTTTTAACGCCCTATTTTCGTAATCTAGCCTCCAGATATCTCTAAATACGTTACATTAAGTTAAAATCTGGAGATTGAGGGGGTATTTTCTAAATTTTAGGACAATTTTCGAGGCACTAGACGCAAACGTTGAAAACCGTGTGCTTCTTATCGTTATCTTGATAAAAAACAAAGTTGTTTCCAATAACCAAATTTTTGGCTCAGAGTTCAAAATTGGTTTTTAAAATATTTAAAGGAACAGCATAATTCATTATTGCATCAAAAAATTACAAACTACCAAGTCCTGATGCTAATATGCACCCTCACACTAGAACACCTCCACCGTCCTGATTAACTGATCCAAATAAGTTCTTAAGATTAAGTCCCTAATTTTTTCTTCTACTTACAATTACACAAAAAATTAACCAAAAATGTTGAATTCATTTTTATCTGTAAGTAATACGTGATTCTAAAACGTTTTTAGCTTATTTAGCATTGATTTGCGACGAAAATCGTAAGCTTTCTGTTTTTCGCATGACCAAGAAAATTTCTGCGGGAAGAGGTCCAATTTAATCCAGCTAATCAGGGAACATGGCGAACAATTTTAGGTGAAAATTAAACGTAAAATGTTTCATTTAACTCTGCAGAAACTTTTACAGCACTCAAATGTGTATTTTTCATAAATTTTTTAACTTTAAATCTCCGATCACGTTTTGTCAACTTGCCGATTGACCTTTTCTTACCTTGTTTTCGGTCCAATTCCTTTCTTTAAAGCATTTTATCAAGCACTTTACTGTACAAACAAATAAATCAACTAATTTAGAGACATTTCAAACCAATTTACCACTACTGTGGGAAAAAAAATTCAAATTTTGAATGGTGTTTGCGGTTTTTTACGAATACCAGCCATTTTACAGTAATAAGCACAATATTAAGGAATAAATAAACAAAAAAATAAAGCCAAATGACTTATAAGGGTCAACACAATGCAAAAATATTAATAAAACGGCATATGTTAATTTTAATCAGGAATTTACTCGAAAATATTTGAGTGTACGATGACTTTTGTGGCGTGTTATTTCTCTCTCTCTTCTTTTTCTGACCCATTTCAAAAAGAAGTTCCGTCAATATTTTGAAAAAACCAATGGGTTGTATTTAGAATGACATAGGAATGATGTGAAAAAATATTGGACTTAATATTCGAATTCAGTTTCGAGTTTTTTGGTTTTACTAAAAAATTTCAAAGTGTACGAACACTTTTGGGAGACACTGTATCTCAACATTGCCTTCAAGGCCAGACTAGCTTAAGTTCTAAAATTGAAATTTTCAGACTATTACTGCGTTGTATTCAGAATCCTATTTCACATCGAGCCATTTAAGCGCAATTCTAACGCAAAAATAATTCGTAATTATTTACCAGTGTTAAAAGAGCTCGTGTCTCATCCTTTGCATCAGACAAACGTTCCCCCCCCCCCCTCTTGCAAAGTTGTGATTATGTGACTAACGTTAGTCTAGCTTTGAGGTACAGATATACGGAAGTAACTTTCTAAAATAATTTTTTATTTAAAAAATAATGATCCTCACGCGCTGCAAGACACTGATTCTCCGGAATTTGTAGCTCTCATCAAGGCATATCCAAGGGTTGTGCTCAGGGGCGGCATTTCAGCATTTCATTTGGGGGGTCGAGTTTCTTAAATATGTATTATCACAGTGCGGTAACAAACACACATTAGCTAACAGGAAGTCGTCATAAAATCGGTTTAATATGAATAAAAATTAGTGCTTAGAAGCAATTAAAATTTTGATTCATTTTCTAATAAGTTATCATACAAAACATCTCGATACTGAAGTTTTTATACCTTTTGGAACAGTTTTAATGCATGATTTTTGGAATTCGGAAGAGCAGAAAATCGTGTTACTATCAGTGCCTAGTGTCGTAGTGTCGTGCTGTTTTGCCAGTACAGCTAAATAGAAAAGGTTTTTTTTTTTTTTTTTTGCCCATTGTGCTTCGAAAATAATTTTCTAACCTAACAAAAATATTTCTCTACCAGCTGAGCTGATTTGAATAGTTAAAAAATAATTGAAGTAACAAAGTTACGTATGAAAACACTTTTTATGTCTTGCTCTTCAAAATCACACCGGCAACTTCAAAAATTGTGTGAGGCTTAATTTTTCATCATTGAATAATCTAGTCTCGTCGGCGCTCTCAGTTTCAATGAGATGTCATCTGCCACCAGCTCTGTTATTCACTATTCCAGGCTGAAGATTCCATAACAAGGACGGAACTGCAGTCTCTGGATGTGATAACCGGTCTGTCGGTATATTGCTTCTAATTTTTCTTGCCTAGTGCTAAAAATTTTACTCATAATTGAAACATTTTATTTTTCGTTTTCAAAAAATCTAATCCAGGTAATATAGAGTCAACCATGCAGAAAAATAATTATCTTCAAATCTTGTGTTAATTTTATTCGAAAAACAATCTATTACTTCATACAAAATATTAAAAAATCAGTGTTTAACTTCACATCATCATGTGGATTTTTTTTTTTTAGCGCCTTTTTAAAATTGGCTCGAAGGAAGAATTTTTTTGAAAAAGTTTCTCGATTGATTGAAATATACATCTATGTAAAATCTATTTTCAATTTTAATTGCAGATTGAACTGTGGTAGTATGAACGCACACATCAATTGTAGATTGAACTGTGGCTTGAATAGTCCAAAAATTAAGGGTAGCAGATTGAAGATGTTTTGATAGAGTAAAGCATTTTTAAAACACTTTCCTCAATACAAACAAATTGAATAAAAATTCAAACGAAGTCATACATGCTGAAGGGCACATTGAAAGAATCGTTTTGCAATAACTCTCAGAGTCTTCAAATCACTGCTTTGAAGTTTTAGAGAAAGGTTTTTATGGTTTTAACTCTCGAAGATCATCTTGTGTCACTCCGAGATTGCATAACTATAGAGCCCAATAAAAGGCATTTGTTGATATGTTTTTTTTTTTTTTTTTTTTTTTTTTTGTTCAATAAGCACATGCATTTTTAAGAAGTTTCTATGAAAGCAGATAATGCATTGAGCAGCTGAAACGTGTTTCTAGCAAAAGAAAGCGATGAACACTCATTAAATAAATATACACTTAAAAAATGAGCGTAAAAGTGAATGTAAAATATCAAGGAATTTTCTTGAGAAAACCATGCAGCCACACCACTTTGCACGAGCCTCTCATATTGGACATACCATCGTTACACTGGGCACACAAGTATGAAATATTTAGCCGTGAAAAGGTCGAAAAATATTTCGTGAATTTCTAAGTCATCATCCAAATAACGAAAAACACTTTTTCTAGTCTGGGAATGTGTCGAGTTTCAACAAATAGTTACTGAGAACAGCGAGATTTTTTTAATGAACATTGATTTCCAACTTACATAAATTGAATACACCCATTTTCTGTCATTCTGCTCAAAAAATTTGGGGGTGCGACCGCCCCCTCTTGACCCCCCTATTTGCAGCCCCTGGTTGTGCTTTGAGTTCCATGCTTCTCTCATTATTATGGCTAGTATAAGAAACGAAAGAAATAAAAAGCTCTTGTCGAATTGGCATATTTTCTGACGATGATGTTATTTCAAACCTTGATTCGAATCTAACTTAACTTTAAAATTCCCTCTCTACCCACCTTTGCACATTTCACAACTATTTCTAGCAGAGAAAAGCATTTAATGCATCCATTTCACTAATTACTTCAGAAATATTTTTTTCGAGGCAATTCTCTGTTGTCCTAATAGTTCTGACTCTACTCTCTTTATATGACTCAAACTTAGAAAATCTACACAGAAAAAGAACTTTGTTTTTAAAGTAGTGTAAAAAAGAAAAAAAAAAGAGTTTCAGTTATGTGCAATAAATAAAAAAAACTCTGATTTATAGTTAATTCCAAGGTATATATATATATATATATATATATATATATATATATATATATATATATATATATATATATATATATATATATATATATATATATATATATATATATATATATATATATATATATATATATATATATATATATACTAGCAAAAATACCCGGCGTTGCCTGGGTCAGTAATAATGGGGTCGTTTCCAAAATTTTGAAAATATTTTTTTCTGAAAGAGTATGCTTAAAAACATAAGATCTGACCATTTTTTAAATAATTTGTTTAAGTTTAATGTTTTAAAAAAATTATTTAAATCGGTGCGCTTTCATTGTTTATACTTCTGCCGGATGACATCATAAATGATGAAATGTCATTTAGTGTTGCCCCTCACAAAGCTAAATATTTAATTCGCATCTTTACTCACGTGTATTGGCAACAATATGGTTGATCGCAACCGTAGAGCGCAATTTTAATTCGCTTCTTGATTATCATAACGTGGAAACGTGGTGAAAGATGCGGCAAAGTGCATCATTTGTGACGTCATTAAGACCACGCCTTGTTTGAAAAATCTGACATTTTAAAAAATTAATGAAAAAATAACCGTTGGGAAAATGAAATTATTTCTGGGTCCAAGTTATTATTATTATTATTATTATTTGCTTATTCTATCAATTTCAGTGACTAAAGGTACTACTTTTGACTGAAGGAAACCACCCCATTGTAAGAAACAATCGCTACTTTCTTCCGCTTTCTGTTTTAACTGAAAGAACTCAAAACACACCGCTTTGACATGATTAAAAATCGAGTTTCTTCCTTACCCATAAAAGTGAACGAATATTCATTTAGAAACGAAAGCACGAATTTAAGCACATAAAAATTTGAAGAATTTTCGAAATATGAACTAAAAAAACAAAGATCACTAAAAAAACCGTGAGCTTTATTATTTAATTATATAGTACACACACAAAAGAAAAAAAAGCTCTCTGCTATGTTTCTTTAAGGGTGCAAAAGGTGGTGTTTCAAATGTTTAAGAGACATTAAACTTTTGAAACACCACCGGAGCTCCGGAGAAGCCTTGATTCAAAATTTTCATTATGATTACTTTTAATATTGCTAATGTTAGGCAACGAATTTTTGTAACAATGGGTTTTATATTCGCAACTCCAGAGCTCAAATACGCTACCTTGCGGTGGTTACCAATACTAAAGAAAAAGGTAAAACATTCCACTCCACGTGTTTTCTTTGAGGTAAATTACAGGCTTCAAGCAGTTTGCGATGTTGTAATGTAATTTCAGAAGAATGGAAAAGAAAGCTCCTCACAAATACGATCAAAAATTACTGTTGTTACTGTGTAAAAATATGTTTTACCTTTTTCATCCTCCATTAGACAGTGGCTGCTGCGCCCCCAATAGTTTTTTAAAGTTGCGAATTTACTCATTTGATGGGGAAATTACATGAAATTTACTGTTTTCCACCATGACTTTTTAAACCTAAGTTATTTAGCAATAAAGTATAGCCTAAGTTGTTCCCTGATAATGTAGCTATCTATGGTGAAAAAATGGTTAAAATCCGTCCAGTAGTTTTGAAGTTTAACCCGGACATCCAGACAGAAGTATCCCTTTATGTATAAAGATGAGGATACAATTCCTAAGAAAGCAATAAATGTCATGCTTGTCCAGAGAAGCCTTGATTAAAAATATTAAATGTGATTACTTTTAATATTGCTGTTGTTAGGCAACGAATTTTCCTAACAATGGTTTTTATATTTTATCATTGAATGGGGAAATTGCATGAAATTTACTGTTTTCCACCATAACTTCTTAAACCTAAGTTCTTTAGCAATAACTTAAAGCCTAAGTTGTTCCCTGATAATGTAGCTATTTATGGTGAAAAAATGGTTAAAATCTGTCCAGTAGTTTTGAAGTTTACCCCGGACATCCGGACAGAAGTAACCCTTTACGTATATATATATATAACAAAAATAAACAAAAATAAAAGCCTTGTAATGAAGGAGTCAGTTTCTCATTGCAATATGTTTAGTGTTTATTGACGTATACAAGGCATCATTTCAAACTCCTACTCATTATTGATACCTAACACCGTCATATTTTCTTCCGAACTTCCGTTAGGCATCAATCGCTTCTATACCAACGTCACTTTATTTAATAACGCATTTTTTAACCGTAGAGCTTTCGTTTTCAGTTTCTGTCAGATAAAACATTACGCATTGGCGATAAACTACAGCCGCAAAACCCATTCATTGCATCGACAATCAGAAAAGGCATCCCCCCCAGCCAAATTTCTAAAACATGCCAACAGAAAAAAGTTCCCACCAGCTTTAATTGCAACATTTTAACTAGCTATCAGAAGTATCAAAATGTTCCCATCCACCACTTCCTTGACGATCGTTACGCAATTCAATCAATATCCATATCATGTGAGCGACATCCGATATCCGTGGTTTAAATATTGACACGGTAGCTTCGGCACTTCAAAAAATATCCGGGCTTATCTGCACACACCTTTGTCGCTGGCTACCTGATAAACACCTTTCCAGCACCAGATAAATCATTTCTACTCCTTGCCTTGTCGAAGCAAGCATCGTTATAGAGTATTGACAAATCGAAAGCAATGGCTTTTATTCATACGTGCTTACTGTTATTTTCCTTGATGGCGTTTGGGGCGTGTTTCCCTGCGACATGCCCAAGCATCGAGGATCTTTCTCCGTGCACTTGCAAGCGAATCGGTTTAGGTCTTCGTGTCATGTGTTCTGATTTCAACGACCATGCCCAGCTTATAAAAGTTTTCAAGATTCTGAGGGATTACAGGGTACAGATCGTCATTCTCCACGACTTGAGTATCAAAGACGTTCTACCTAATACTCTGTTCGACGACCTGCAAATTAACGAACTAAGGGTAGAGTCATGTGAACTGAAATTTTCTGGGGCTGCTTTCACCGGTTTGGATGAATCTTTGTCTGTTCTCAATGTAGCTCAACAGACTGTAATAGAAAGTTCGGAAGGTTTCTCTTTGGCGAAGCTCTCCAAGTTGAATGAACTGAACGTGAAGGCTAACAGCTTAACTAAAGTGAACGATGACTGGTTGAACGGAAAGACTCCGAATGTCCACACAATTGTTCTAGAAGAAAATGAAATCAGCAGTGTTGGTTCTCATGCCTTTGCTCATCTTGATCAACTGAAAATCATCTCATTGGCAGACAACCGAATCAAAAAGGTAGAACGGTCGATGTTCCCCAGACCGGCATCAAACTTGAAAAGAATAGATCTCAGGTGAATATAATTGAAGTAAAATTTATCTCGAAGAGTAAATGTAATATTCAAACCCAATCATAAATGTTTTCTAATATTATACTTTAAAATATGTATAAAAACACGGTACTTTAGTCACATTGAAAGTTCACCACTGTTTTTCTTACTAGAAAATATATTACAACTTAGTTAAAAATTAGAGTCATCAATTTTTCTAAAAGGTGTTTCTAATGCGAAAAATCTTGATGACATACAAGTGCGCATAAAATATAATACTTTAATTTCTTGAAATTTGTTAAAGCACATTGTTATGTTTTATATTAATTTTGTTACAAAATTATGGATAGATATAAACTTAAAGTCATATATTGCTTTTCAAGACATAAGTTTCATTATCTTATTAGTTTGCTGAAAATTACTATCAAGAACCTAATTGAGTAATTAACGATAATAAGGTACTGCATTTAATTTAGATGAAAGAAATGTACTGGACAACTTTAATATACTCTTCAAATGAAAATTAAATTGAATATCGTTTTAGTAAACAGAAAAGGAATTCAATGGGTCAAAAACTTTCATGTTATTTATTTTATTTTTCATACTTGTATGAAATGTTTCTAAAAGTATTGAACCTCATTGCAAATTAACATGAATTTCATTTCAAAAACCATACATATATTTAGTTCAGCTACAGGTTTCGTGTTTTATTAGAGTGAGTAGCGTTTTAACTAGCAAATGTGTGTTTCTCTTCTTGGATATTATTACGGAAACATTATAGTTTAGAGCAACACACTTTTTTTATGTAAAAACTTAATCAAATAAACTTAATGCTTGTTAAATCTTTGCAGCGATAGTTGGCATCAGCTATGTGTTGATACGCATAAGATCAAATTCAGGAAAGCGTAATTAGAAAACCAAACGTTTGAACCACACTTTTGACCACAAGAACTTCTTTTACTAAATTTCAAGAACATATCTCATACTTTATGTCCAGATTTTAGTCCTGGTAATCCTGGATAATCATACTACTATTGAATGTAGTTTCATTTAAAGAAGCTGGGCAAATGCCATTGCTATTTATCACACATTTAAGAAAAATAACATGCAATTGAACTAAACATACATGTGTTCAATATTGTTTAAAGGAATGGATTTATGAAATAAACCATATATTAAACCATATCTAGGGCTGCGGAGTCGGAGGAAAAATGACCGACTCCTACTTTTAGAGCCTTCGACTTTGACTCCGACCCCTTTACCCCTAAATCAGTCCTACTCCGACTTACAGCCCTAGCTATATTGATGAGGTTGACGAGAGCTCTATCGTTATTCCCTATATAAATAGCATGTCTCTTCTTATTCCCATAGCCTCCACTATTGATCCCGTAAACACATTTCATTAAAAAACATACAGATAATTTCTCGTACGTAGTTTTATATTTGAAAAATACATTCTACTAATAAATTCTTGACACTCTGCAGAAAAACTTAGCTTTAGAAAACAGTACTTGAAATTTCAATTGACATCTTTACAAGAAAATCCCTCATTTGGGGATCAGGGGTTAAGGTCAGTTGACCTTCTCCTGGATTTAAGAAACATAATATAACTGTGCATGGTTGCATGTACTTTGTTGTTTTTACCCTTTAAATGTATACGGTATATAACCCATTGCCCCCCCCCCTCCAGGAAAACTTTGAAATGTGGGTCTGCTTATAAGTCATCACACGTTGTAAATGGAATTGCTTCATGTAAATTAACTTGCGTACATATGTATATTCATGAAAGTAGTGATGCATTATGTATTATCTTACATGAATGACTTTTATGAAAAATTTTGGTGGTGAAGAACGTTCGATAATTATTGAATCAAAATATTTTTACTTATCAACCAGTGCTAGTAGCCATTTCACTTTAGTTATTCTTCTCCTAAAATATGATAACGTTTGACATATTTCAATACTTCAATCATTTGTTTATTTATTCTTCTTTTTTTTCAGCAACAATGAAATTTCTCAACTTCCTGAAGACATATTTCTCGAAATGCCAAATCTTAATGAAGTTGCATTGAGCGGAAACGATCTTCGAACACTGGAACGAAATGTATGGATGCCAATTTGGTCTCAACTGACAAAAGTATACCTTGTTGGTGAGCACAATAAATTACATTACTTATAATATTCATTCAAATTATGAAAATTTTATAGCCTAAAATTATTTAGAAAAACTAATGTGAAGTACAGTGGATGCACTTTGCTGAGGGGGTAATCGTAACTGATGTCCAATAGCTACTTTTCGCACTTTATGTTGTTAAAAAATGCTGTTTGTAAATGTAACAGTTTAGACTCAAAAGAAAATGACATTGAAGTTCATTAAAGGTCGACTTTACGGTTTTAGAGTTAGTCTTTTGTACGTTATCTCTATTAGCTTATAAACTTAAACTGTTTAGTTTTAGCTTGTTTCTAGATATTTATCCTTCGAAATGTTTTTGATTTATCCATAGAAAATTAATAAACACTTTAAATATCTCGGCTGTTTTTAAGTTGTTTTTTAAGTCATAAAAAGGAAACATAAATTTCTTGAAAAAATCAAATCTCATTGCGATTTAAAAACGGAAAATCGATTTTTTACACCTTTTACTGTAAAGTTAAGTTGAAATAAAATCGATTGTAGTTTTAGAAGCAAAAAAAAATAGTAATAACCATAACATTAATCAAATATACATTATCTCTACAGCTATTAAAAAAAAAAAACAATCAACTCAAATTAGTATGCAAAATTTTTAAAGAGTTATACTTATAAATATGGACAAGTAGCGTCTTAAAGGGAGGGGGGCGAAGGGAGCTATCTGTCCACCGGAGTTGACACCCTTCCAGGAGTGTCATTCGAAAATGGATTTATATACACACTTCAATTCGGAATACATCTTAAATTATATTTAAGCTACTAAATTTTGACGAAATTGGAGATACAATATAGTGGAAAGGGGGAGGTTGCATATGTGTCCAGGACCTGAAAGTGCTGTTGACCGCTTAATTTTGGATTACACTGGAGGTGCAGTTGTTATAATCCATTCTTAGTAATATCTATGAACAATGACATTTAATGATGAACAACCTCAACATTTGCAAACATTTCCGCTAATACCTTTCACTAGTTTCCTATATTATAATAAGAGCGCAGTTATTAATTTTAGTTCTCTCGTGTCTTTGAATAAGAACACCTGTAAAACGTTTCACCCACCAAATTTAAGTCAACCACTTTCGTCCATGAATGATGGTGTCCAAATAGTTTTACACCACAGGCGACAAAATTCCAAATGAGAAATATTATTGCTAATTTCATGTATGAATTGTAACATAACGTGTTTTCTTCCCAATTTGTAATGTTATTGCTAACAAAAAAAATAAAATAAAATAAATTTATACCCGCATTCCTATATGTAAAAGTAGATTAAGTATCATCACTAATTAATTGATAAATCGAAGAACTTAGTGGATGAGCACGTTAAGTAATATTTCTTGAAAACATAAGAAATTTATGGCTGTATGAACATGATATGATCTCCTTTAAACATATATTTTTTCTTCTTCTTTGGAATAAGCTTTATTTTTATTGATGATTAAAAAAAATCCGTTCGAAGTGAAGAAGATGAGGGAAACTGGCAATGGAAATGTTCAAAATTTACCGTAACAACTTCCTTATGTCATCATTACAACATCATACGTCGTGCAGCAAAAGCCGTATTGAAACAACTCTAAATGTTTGAACTAAAGAAAAGGAACAAGTTAACTTCAAATCCGATGTTCTCAAATTCATTTATTTGTCCCACGTTGTTGTTCTCCACTTGTTACGACTAAATATCGTAACGTTAGTATAAGATATATAACTCTTTCTCTCTCTATCTCTATTTCAATGTGACACGTAAGAAAAATAATCGAAACTTAAAATACGAGTTAGAAGCGAAATTAATGATTCATAAATAACTTTACGTACTAATTTGAGGGGGAAGGAAATTATTTTGATTTGACTTAATTTCATTAAATGTACCGTTTTCAAAACGATCATTGCTATATTTTATTTGAAAGCAGTATGTATTAAAATATATTTTTCTTTTAGATAATAAAATGAATTGTGACTCGGAGATGAACTGGATACGAGGGTACAGACAACCATCAAGACTGGTTGGAAACTGTGTCGAACCACGTGAACTTCGTGGTCGACCGATCAAAGATGTCTACAGTCCAACATAAGATGTCTGCTTGTCTTCTTTATTTTGTCACGTTTCATAACATAGTGTAAATAGACTGCTTTCAGACACTTTCATTGACTTTGATGTGCATCATTTGTTCTTTCCCCATCGATTCACTCATTAGCAGATGTTAGTTAAAATTCATGGAGGATGCAATGACTGCACTTTTAGCAATTGAGATTACTCTTGATTATTTTTTGTAATAATTAGCCTATACTTTTGAAGAAAACTGCCTATTTAACCCTCTGGACGGAAGATCCCTTTCTTAGGCAGACGCTGGTCAGAATTTGTAGTTGTTATAGGTGGTTCTATGCAGTTTAGTCTTTTTGAATAATTCAAAAGCAATTCCAAAGTACAGATTGTAAAAAATTTATCCATTATAATTTTATAATTTTAAATCAACTAATCAGACCAAACCATCTAAAAATGAGTGAGAAATGTAAAAAATCAAGCAACCCGTCTCATAGACGGTGTAACTCTAAAAAAATGAAAAGAGAAAAAAAAAAGAAAAGCTCTAACAGAAGGGTTACCATTTCATTTTAATGAATAAACAGTAAAAGCTTTCTAATGATATTTATAAACTTAGTTTTAAAGTAAGAACAGTTTTATTACTTATAATACTAAAAGGGTTGAAATTACCAAAAACAATAATAGAACAGTTTAAGTGATTAAAGGAATCATTCTTTTTAATTTATGGTAACACACATATCAAGATAGAGAAATTTTAGAATACTCAATGCATCCGCAGTATTGTAAATTGTTTGATTGACAAAAAATTTTAACTGGATATGTTTGATTCTTCAGTATAATTTATAAGACAAAATATCTCTCAAAAAATCTGCATTTCTGCAATTAAATTGAAAACAATGATACGAAAATAGCTGGTATATTGAATTTGTTCTATCTGTTAAAAGGCAAAGCATGTCATCTTTCCATGAATTACTCATACATTGTACAGCATTTCAAAAGGCGTTTTATACACCGATAGATGAAGTTGTTTGTTTTGTCAAGAGTCATCATGTTCAAACGTACAAAAAAATGTAAATAGTTTTTAAAAACCTGTGAATATATCGTTCTCATATTAACTTAATAATAATTTTCATGTGTAAAAAGATTTGTAAATAGTTTTTAGAAATAAAAAATTTAAAATCTAAAACATATTTTGATTTTATAGTTTTGTTTTCAGTTTCCTGCATTGGAAGCATTTACGTTATACTTTTAGCCAGGAATTAAAAAAGAAGAAATTCTATACATAATCTAAATGTGATCCACATTTTTTGCAATTGAAGATCAGCTCTAAAAAAATATATAATGCAAATTACATATTTTTTAGATAATAAAATACATTACAATAATGTACTTACAAATCTAACCGAATCTGATTCGTGTCTGCAACATTAAAAAATAATGTTAAAAAATCAGATACCTTATTGAAATGTTATACAATAAATCAAGCTGTGAGAAGCAAAGGGGATGCAAATGGGCTTTTTAAAGTTTCGAATAAGCGTTTGAAGTTCAGATCCTATGTAGACTTTCATTGATTTTCTTTCTAAACTATGCTGTATAGCAGCACCCACCACAACTACTATTATCATCTCTTGCCTTAAAACAGAGGAGAGGTTCACCTACCATTTGTACTGCTTAGGTCGAAATTTTTAATTTTGACACTTACTTTGCTTCTTACTGCCTCAAATCATCAATACCGTCATCGATGTTACCAAATCAATGTGAGGTAGAGCAATACTATTTTAATTTCGTATGCAATACCGCAATACGTAATCAAGGTCAAGGTCAGCACTTTAATTAATAACTTGCTTTCTAGGAAAACAATTCGTGGGATATTCGAGTTTGTACTTAGCATTGTCATTATTAAAAACATATTAATGAAGAACACAAAATAAATACCGCTCGAGTCTTTTTTCAACACATTTCAAACAACGTCAGAATAATTTTCATTTTATTCTGTACATGCAAACACAATTGAAATGAAGTTCAATGTAATATTTAATTTTGTAAATAAGCATAAATTATGTAATGCTCAGGATAAAATAAAATGCAATTTAAAATCTGATTTATATTTTAAAACTACAAAATATTAATTCAAGCAAACAATCAGTTAAAGTAGAATTGCGAAAGAAAAAAAAATATTTCTTGATGGCATTTTTAAATGTTAGCTTTTTCATCTTTACATTTATCAATACTACTCACAAGAGTCTCTTCGATTTATCTCGTGTTAATGTTGTTGTCGTGTCTATGGATTCTAAAAAGAGTCAAATGCGTTGAAAATCAGAGTTGTCAGTACCGGAGCACGAGGGCTATTATAAAGGTGTTCAAATGGGGTGCTCCAAACTGAAAAAGAATAGCCAAAATGGCTTGACAGTCAAAGATATAATCCGATGTTAATTGGGACTGTGGGAAATTTCTGTAGAATTTATCTCACAGTTTCCACAGTTCAAATAGTTACTCATATAGTTAAATAAATAAATAAATAACGTAAGAAAACTGTATTTTTTAGGGTAATTGAACCATATTTTTGAAGATATACAAGTACACAATCTTAATCGATCAGGCCAGGTAACACCAAGTATATATATAAATAATGAAAAAGAGTAGTTACTTCTGAATTAGCTAGTATTTATTTATAAAACTAAATTACTAAAATAACCTTTCTATATTGAGATGCATGTATGGGCTTAAAAAGGGAAAATTATTAATTTAACTGGTTATATATTCGGAGTTGGTAACTCCGATCAATGTTTTGGGAAGAGAAACCATAAACAATATTGCGATCATGTCCCCTATAATTAAAAAGCTGCATGCGTGTAAATCCTTTACAGTTGAGAAGCTATGTGCAAAATTTAAGAGATTTTGATCCGGAGTGCAATTTACTACAAAAGACATGGACCACTTTCCACGTTATTTTCGTCTAATACTGAAAAGTCAGCTTAGCAAATCCGGAATATTAAAGTTCCCCACCGGCCAAAAGGAGACTAAAGAAAAAAAATGGGGATGGGGGAATAAAAAAATCAGCAATTAAATGCCAACCAAAGCCACCTCAAAAAATAAATTAAGGTTTTCCTTCGAAGTAAAGATCGCATGGGCGCCCATATGCAAAATTTTAAGGGGGCAGGGCTCAGATATTTTCTCTATGGTTTAGCAGGATATTTTCCCTATGGAAACCGATTTCAGTACAGATTAGAGTTATTAAAATTTGTCATTTTCTGTTAGCGAATATTTGGTTCTTGTCCCTCCAGCGCGCGAGAAAAAAAATCCAGTTTATTTCAATTTTAAATTTATCCCTGGTGGTCTGGTTGCGGCTGGGTAATTTGAAAAACGGAATTTAACTACATACATTTTTTCTAGCCGCATGCCTTTATTTAATTCACTAATGCAATACTTCTATATATTTATTATGCAAATATTTAGTGTGACGCAACTCGTAACCTGATATAAACTGAAATGAAGGAGGCTCCGGTGGAGGTTTTTACTGTTTTGCCCGATTGAGATGGCTGTTCGCGGTTGTGTTCCGCGTGGACCGAGAAATGTGTCTCCAGTCAACCATGTTGCTACATTGAAGGAAAGTTACTATGCAAGTAATTGAAGGATATTTCCTTGGCCCCGGGGGCCTTAAAGAAAATATTACTAATGAGAAGAATTGGAATTTCGTGCAACTGGATTTAAGATATTCAATTAGTGCTGACATGAACGTCTTCAAGTTTATAAGTATTTATTTTGCTTCTATTTTTCTATTCAAGGATGCAGTTTGTAATTTACAAACGCTTACGAGTTTTATGTATGTAACAATAAACTCTATTATTTGTTGAATGTCCGTATTTTACTCGACTCTCAAAATCAAATTAAGTTTTGCATGCATTTAACGCAGAAAAGAGACCCATTCATCGTTAGCTATTTGCCAACACTTCCAATAACTTATTCATTAATGGCTGGAGAAAATGTTTTTACATTTTTGCAAAGAAAAAAGTACTAAAAGCAATGAAGCTCTAATTTCTTGAACCACACTTTCCTCCTCCCATATGGGTGCCTAGATGCATAGACTATTTATAGGTAATATTTCCCATATATACCCATAGTTGGTAATATTACCCATATTACCGACATGCATTTCTGTAGTTGGGATTATTAATTTCGACTCACTAATAAGAAACGTATTCTGTTTTGTACTTGGAGTTTTTTTTTAAAAAGTGGTCGTTCATTGAAGAACTAGCAAAGGTCACTGGCAGCAAAAGGAAATCCCCAATTTTCCCTTTACTGATTAATTACGAAACTCGCAACTTTCAATTCAGGTTTTGACAGTTTTTTAAGGAGCTTTATACAGTTTATGTATCTTATTTTAGTTTTGCTTAATGCTTTTTCCAAATTTTATTCTTGGGCCTCCGTGATTCCGAGTAAAAGTTCGCTTCAAATGCTGGAAGATGTGCTTTCGATTCCTACCGGTATCGGTACCTTGGAGGCTATTTCCTCTATTTCCTCTATTTGTGCTGTGAATCTTTCTTGAGTTGTCTTATAGGTAAATAAAGAAGCCCAAAATCTCGAGCCAATGGCAGATGGTAGCCCATATCTTCATAGTGATTATTAAGTACTAGAAAGTCACCCGTCACGGTATGACGGGTGAAAATTGCTTCTACATTTGAACGAAGCCCTTGCATGTTTGGTGATATTTTAATAGTTGAAATGGTAACCCTAACTCCAGTGGATTAACGCTAACTGCAGTAGATAGCGTTCATTGTTGACCATTTTTTCGTTTCTTCATTACCCAAAAATAATAGTCTTATCAGTAAAACTTAAGTTGCCTGATCGAGTTCAGACTTGTCACAATAAAGCACTTTCCCTGTATTTTAAACATTACCGAAACATATTATCAAATTATCATGCCGTGGCGCGAGTTTCCCTGTTGAAACACGCGGGTTACTCGATCATCGGTTATTATTTATATGATGATGACACAACAACAGATCTTCTCTCGCAGAATCATAAGTAAGCTATTTAAAAAAAAAATTTAAGAAGACAAATTTTTAATGTATCAAAACACATACATTATTTTCGAAGTTATGGCTCCAAAAATTTTATTGTATTCAGGAGAAAGGACACATTTCAGTGAAAGAAAAAAAAATTTTGTGCAAACCACGAAGCTAACGAAAGCCCCGATAAAGATAGTGCTTTCTGTTAAAGGTATGTCATTAGGGTTGCCAATCTCAGTCCCGCGGGATTGCAGGATCGTAAGGAGCCAATCCCGCGGGATCCCGGGGGATTGACTTTATTCTTCTAAAAGTTAAATAGAAAATGTTTTGCGTTTTAGGAAGGACTACTTTGTTATATGAATTTGTCGTTATTTCGAATTCCTTAAACCAATTGTAGGACTACTAAGTCACATCTCAATTAGCGACTATCTTTTGGTGCACAAAAGTGTACTTTAAAAAAGTCCAATGTGTCTTAACAAAGCATCGCTCGTTGGAATCGCTCATGGGATCTGAAAAAAAATTTCCTCAAAAAGTAATGATTTTGATGAAAACGCGTGATGTTACTCCACTACAGTTGGTTTCACTAAGATTAAACAATTGTGGGCATTTAGCAAAATATCCCCACAAACTTCATTACCAACTACAATAGATTTGTCTTCTCTAATCGGGGTCATGTTAAGTATCTTTGCACGTAAACTTCAAATTTCGCACAGTAAATAACAATAACGCACGGAAGTTTCTATTAAATGTACGAAATTATGTAAACCACAAATATTTTGGAACGGTACATCTTTCTAAAAATGTCTTGGAATGTTTTTCTAAAAAATGAAGTAATATTACCTGAGATGACGGAAGTGAAAACTACCTTTTGAAAAAGGGTACGCACCGATAAGACGCATGCACAAAAACATTCCATCTTTAACCAGACACGGCAGAGATTAGAATGGAGATGGTTACCATAGCAAAGAAAAATACTCACAACAATTCAATTATTTAAAATCTACGGAATGGCAAATTTTTATTCTCATTTTTTATTTAACTGAGTCTTCAATAAAGACTGCACATTCTATTGCTTTAAGCTATCTATACTCTTGAACATTTATTAGATTTCTGAAGCCCCATTTGCATTTAGTCATGCAAAAAGTCATCCAAATTTTCCCAGAAACTGAATATATTGTAGTATCAAGAAAACATTTATGTTTTTACGCGATCATAACATTTTCGGGAAAACGGTTTGTCTGATAGTAATGAAAGTACTTTTTATATGTTTCAATTATTGAGGGATTTCCCTTTCTCGTTTGTGCTCACCAGCCCCCGACGATTTTTTCGCAGTCTTATTTGGTTAGCGAAAATTTAAATCGTGTACTATGAAGAATCAGAATGAAAAAATATTACGGTTAGAACAAAAGGAAAATCCCGCACGCCCTCCGGTGAAAAATAGAATGCAATAAAGCGCCTATTTTGTTAAAACAATGTGAAAATCTCGCTATCACCCGATAAAAAAAAACTTTACACATATACTTTTTACCCCCTCCTTCCCTCTTGACATAAATTTGTTTAACTTCACGAACCTCCTCACCCCAAAATCGATGAGAATTTGTTCTACGTTTTTACCACAAATAGTTCATTCCGGCATTAACACTCTTTTGTTTCAAAGTGCTTCATAAAAGTATAAAATGTGTGAAAATTAGGCAATAAGTCAGCCAAATGCATAAAAATCATGCAATTTTTCATAACAAGCAAACAAACTCTAAACAAAATTATCTAAAGATATTTTTTATTTATTTATTATGACAAAAGAAAAAAGAAAGGAAATTAAATTAAGAGCTGCACAAAAATGTATCATGGAATTAAAGTATTGATTCAATAAATTCAAGGTCCTTTGACTGAAAAAAATCTGAAAACAATATCTGATTAAGTAAATCTGGTTTAAACAAGATCTAATTGAATGGAAACATTTATCAGATAATTACGTTTAATCTTTAACAGCTAACAGAGCTGTGATTATAGTATTATTGACACCGACTTCTGATGGTATCATAAAGTTTCCCTTTTTGGTTAATTGAATTATGGATTAATAGATCACTGATATTTTTACTTACAGTGGAATTTTAATCTGCAAATATTTTCTCATTCGAAACGAATAAAAAAGATTTGAATTGATTTTTTTTACTTCAGTTCGTATTACAGTTATTTCATATTGTTTTACTTATCTGACTTCCTATTTTCCCCAGAAATGACAATGTAACGATGGCATTTTGCTCTCGTTCGAATAAATATTTTAAATTTAAATGTTCACTGAAACCCTTCACAAGTAGATAAATGCGTGAAAGTATTAACTTAATTTCTACTGCAAATTTGTTTGTTTGTCAGAGCGTGAAGGAGTTTCCAATGGCAAAAGACAACTTTGAAAAGAAAACTCGAAAGGTTCCCTGAATCATGCCGAAAATGCAGGGTAAAAAAAAATGTTTTTCAAACCACGCTGCAAGAACGTAATATCTTACGTTCAATTTTCAAAAAAGAAAAAAAAAAGCAGAAAGTTTGTATAGCTTGCATAACGCCTAGACCATTCGGCCGATTTTCATAAAATTTGGCATAAAATTAGTCCATATCATAGGGTTGAGCAATTCGAAGCGATTTCGCGAAAATTCAATTTTGTTCTTTTCCTACTCCAGTTTTAAGCACATTTTACCGAGCAAATTACCATAACACAAACGAGCAAATTAACATAGCATATTGGCGAGAAATTCATCATCCATTATTTCTAAATATGCAGGCGAACCAAATGCCTTTTTAATTTTCTACTACGGGTAAAGCCGTGCGGGTATGTATTTCATAAAACAGGTACATTCACTCACTATAAGCACCACAAATATTTGTTTGCAGTAAAAGTCCTCTATATTTTCTGCATTAAATTTCTCTTGCTCAGTTTCATGGGAGAGTGATAGCACACCACGCATGATTGAAATGAAGTGAGCTGTAATCTCTGGGTAGGGAACGAGAAATGAATGAAATGATTCCTGCGACATGGATCTAAGGGCTCATCTAGATACGTGATTTGAGTTTGAGCATTCGGGAAATCATTTCCGAGTACAGTTCATTCAAAACACTTTTAAAGACACTTCCCTTTTAAAATAAAGATACAAAACAAGAGTGCAAACCTAGATAGTAGGTGTCTTTCCATGAAAGCATTGCAAATCATATATTAGTACATTATTATCAAACATTGTATCGTGTACCGACACTTTTGAATTTTTATCAATTTTAAAAGTTACCACTAATTAATCATATTTTTAAAATTAATTCTCCATCCATTTGTGTGTAATCAAGAATTAATGGTTTGTACATAAGAAATTTACTAAAGGCTTGAAAATAGTTTGTTTTGAGACAAAAAGGGGAATATTTTCGAGTGCCAGAATCAAACGATTCTGTCACGTTAAAAACGATTTGGACTTAAAATTTGATTTAAAATTGCGCTGAAATATGCAACAACAGTATTATCAGTCAAATTTTACCTTTCACATAAAACTATCAATAGCAATACAACTTGAAAAAAAATCCGTTCGAAAAAATTTTTTTTTTTCTTATTTTGTCTCGACAATGCAGTAATAACTTAAACGTCACCAACTAGATGCTCAAATAAGTTTCAAATATCAATACAACCCTCAAGAAATGTAACAGTACTATTTTCCAAATCATTACCACTATTACTAGCCTCATTGATAGTGACGTAATTCGTACTACAAGCAATTAAATACATAACAAACAAATAGAAACATTATAGAAGTTAATTCATATACTAACTTCATCGTTTAGCAAGTTAACATATTACGTTGGATTTGACAAAGTCTTGCACCACCCAGGAATATTTAACTAGGCAGGCACTATTATTCTTTTCTTGGGATTCTATTTTGCACAATCAGCTGAGACAATCATCCATCATCACCTTGGACGAGATCCAGTTTTACCGCGAACACGCGGAATCTCATTTTAAGGAGCGGAAAGGGTTTCTTAATTGCTTTTTTAATTCCATGCTTGCTATGTAGCGTGAGGTCACCCGCAGCTCTAAAGAACATCCTCAATCAATGTTTATAACGAGAACAAAACGGAAGGGCTCCATAATTGAAGAAAAAAGTAATCACAACTGGAACAAGTGAGAATTTGTAACTGCAAAGTAGTAGGAAATTTGGTACAAATTGGCTATGAAAGTTGGAATGCTGTTCCGGTGCTGCTTTTCCGGAAAAATAAATTCTCTTTTCACACGAAATTGGTCACGACTCAAGATTCAAATTATTTCTCAATGCCGTTCTAGGAACTTGAAAATTTACGAATTAGCACTTTGAGTATACTGTAAAAAGAGGTCTTGCACTAGTGGTCTACCGAAGGTTTTCTAATGACCCGGAAAGCTTTTCATCTGAATTTCAATTAGAATTCGTAGATATGCAATATGACTCTGCGGTAAAATATCAATTTTTTGAAACACCTTCACTAATAGACGAATTCAAGTACATATCCGAACACAAGTATCCAAGAGTATACGTAAATATGCGTTGTTCGAGCATTCTATCTTTGGTAGTACTTAGGCTGCGTTCGGAAATGATCCACCGGTTACACCGCGTGGTTAGCCCGGTGTGGTTATGACGTATTTGGAATTTTTCTAGGAATTCCGGTAGAACAGCTGTGTTTCCGATTGCTCGTGGTTAAACCGCGGTAGTTCTAGTTCAGCAACAAACGACACTCCAATCAAAGCGTAACTTTCGTAGTAGGAAAGTCACGTGCGTTACGATCAAAACATGAAACACGACCGGATTGGCCAACACAGACTTTGTGACGTTTGTGAGCTCGCTAACCGCTTTCAGACAGCGGTGCGACAGGTTGCTACCAAGTCGACTGCCAGAAAACGACCGCAGCGTTTCCGAACGCGGTTAAGTGACGTCACCAGTTCCACCGTATGCGTTTCCGATCGCTTGCGGTTGCACCGAGGCGACCGATCCTTGTTTCCGAATGCACCCTTACATATGCGAACAGTTGTTCAGTCAAATAAGGAATTAGAAATTCAAAAAAAAAAAAAAAAAAAAGAACACGGTTTAACTAATCTCCATTTGGAGGCTTCATTAAGAATCGCAACTGCATAGATTTGTCCGAGCATTGAAAGTTCAACAAAGCAAAAACAATGTCAAATTTCTCAGTAAGAATGAACAGGTTTAAGTCCCTTCAGTAATGTGAGTGTTTTTCTTTTTTGAGGAATTATTTTTATTGTTAATAAGTTTCGAATTAACTTTGTGTATATCACCATTATTCTGGTTTAATATTTGAAAACAAAATGTACAAAAGTATATTAACTCCTATTCTACTGAACATCTTCTTTTTTTTTTTTTTTTTTTTTTGAGCACAAAACAATGGGACAATTTAAAAATTGTTAACACTGCATTTTCCCTTTGAAATTATTTAAAGGGCAGTAACATATTTCCATTTTCTACTTTCTGCCTACGTTGTGTGTACATTTGACTGTTGTGTTACCCGCGATCTTTATGAATTTTTTATGTGACCCTCGGTGCTAAAAGGTTGATGACCCCTACTGTAAAAGACCAAAATCTGGTAAATTTCGACAAAAGCCGTGAACATCAACCTTCACATATCAAAGATATCGTGGAAGATCGTATATTTCCGGTGAATCACCGCTGAAAGTCGACATTCTCCAATTTTAGTCTTTCACAGTGACATATACAATATATCAGCAAGAGATGCTATAAGCTATTTCCATACAAGTCATATCGCACATGTAATGCAACACAGCCACAAGTTAGAAATTATAAATTTTGAGTTATAATACATGTCCTGGTGCATTTTTATTAGTTCATTTAAAATACAAGACATATACAAACGAAAAAAAAATTTTTTTTTTCAACCTTATTTTTGAGATGTGTCAGTGTGTTACTACTAGAATTTAAGCTAAGCCGTATTACGTTTAAATTGATTTTTTCTCGTAGTTTTTACAGATGT
Source organism: Uloborus diversus (assembly GCF_026930045.1). Lineage (NCBI taxonomy): Eukaryota > Metazoa > Arthropoda > Arachnida > Araneae > Uloboridae > Uloborus > Uloborus diversus. The sequence goes on along the minus strand of NC_072732.1, from coordinate 110,835,407 downwards.
AGCAATGTTGTACTAAATGTGTGATATCGCAGTCCACCTTCGGAGGTCAAAATAGTCATTTCGTTGTACTTGGTGACTATTGGTGACACAAACCTTCTACGTTACTCTTTTGTTAAAAATTCCTTTATTCAATGCTCTTAATTTTTGCATATCAATCGTGGATCATTTTGGAAGAAAATTTTGAAAAGAAAAAAAAATGAACGCCAACAAAGAAATAAATAAAGCACATTTATTTATTTTTATACTTGCATTACTATTTATATGCATTTACTTTTATTCAATGGTTTGCACTTTTGCATTTCAATCATTTTTGAACAAGCGAATAAATACTTTTATCCTTTTGTTTATTGAATTTTAGTTTTTTTCCCCTTTTGGTGTTGATTTTTAAAAAATTGCTTAGAAATGTAACTCGTTCTATTTTTGAAAAAAGTTTTTGAAAAGTAAAAAAAAAAAAAAAAAAAGAACGCCAACAAAGAAATAAATAAAGCACATTTATTTGCTTACTTTTTGATACGACTCTTGTTTAACACACTTCTCTTGAAAAAATCCAATGAATGGAATACAGAGTTGTGTGTACTTATGTGAGATTTTTTTCGTATAATTTTTTTTTAAGTTTCTGATTTTCAGTGAAAAATAACCCTTTATTATAATCTTCACTGTGCGAAAAACAAATCTCGTTTACAACCGCTCGGACCTCCACTTCCCCGAGGTAACATTTATTTTTTAGAGTACTTTATTTTAAGAATAAGCGGTAGTTAACAGTTACGCATAGCAAAACTGAAAAAAGATTTTTTGTTAGTAATTATGAGGTTTGCTTTATGGTATTGATTTAAGTTCATTTTGTACTCATTTTTGTGTTGTGTCAAATCTGTATCAAGCTTAAATAGCACGTATTTTTCAAAACATAATTAAAAAAAGATATTACATCATCAAACTCTGATCCAACTTTGATAACTTAAGTCTAAATAAGATGATGTAAATGTACACATCAGATTACTTCTGTACACGACTGTTAGATTTCTTTAAATGCTGATAGTTGATTTCCAAATTCTGTATAAAGGTAGTTTTTCTATAATAAGCTATTTTTCCCCAAAAGATGCAGCAACTTTTCCATTTTTTTTTTCTGCAGGAAGTATTTGATGTCTAAAATTACTTTACATGCAGAAGATATTCACGATGAACCATTTATTCATATTATTTATGAGCGCAATATGTTCGAAAAACTTGTTGTGTTTCCGTAAATTTACTAACATTTCGTTTTTATTTGAACTCGAAATGGAAACAAATTTTTGAAAAGTTTAAAAACGGCGTTGTTTCCTTCAGTCAAAAGTACTACTTTTAGTCACTGAAATTGATAGAATAAGCAAAAAAAAAAAAAAAAACATGGAGCGAGAAAAAACTTTAATTTTTCCAACGCTTAATTTTTAATGAATTTTTTACAATGTCTGATTTTGAAAATAAGGCGTGGTTTTTTTGATGTCACAAGTGATGTACTTTGGCGCATCTGTCTACTGCGTTTCCACGTTATGATAATCAAGAAGCGAATTAAATATTGCGTTCTACGCTTGCTATCAACCATATCGTTGCCAGTTCACGTGAGTAAAGATGCGAATTAAATACTGCGCTCTGCTATTTGCATCAGTGAATGGCATTTCATCATTTGCGATACCATGTGCGGAAGCGTAATCAATAAAATTGCACCGTTTAAAACAATTGTTAAAAAATATTACATTTGTCAAATTATTTAAAAAAATGGTTAATTTTTACGTTTTACGTTTTTAAGCATGCTCCTTCAGAAAAAAAATGCTTTTAAAATTTTGGAAACAACCCCATTCTTCGCTACGAGTTTTCACTTAAGATCGTAAGCACTTTTAAGTTTATTTATTCTTTTTCTTTTTCTTGATTTTTGACTTTTTGTTGTTCTTTTCATTTGAGTTGATAAAAACTGACTATTATAGTAGACGGTTTTTCGCGCCATTATAAACTGCATGGCGGTTATCTACTCATGGTTTCATGTAATTTACAACCAATGACAAGAAATCATACTCTGAATTGAGCACTCCTACAAGAAATGTCCTATTTATTTATTAGTTCATTTTATGTTTATTTTACAATCATTATTCTTTTGATTTTGGTGAAGTGTTAAAAAACCTCCGTTCCGTACGGTTTGAAGTACCGAAAGCTGGTACATAAACGAAAAGATTTGAAACGATTTCTCTAAAAGCTTATTGAAACATCAGTACTGGGTTTCTCTACGTATTTAATTGTATTATACGTTTGGAAAGTTATTAGCTGTCCGTCATTTTTTGGTGAGACACGAATTTTTAACTTTTTCAATTACAATTTACCACAAAGTATATATGAAGGAACTCAGAGAGCACTGGCATAAGCGGCTGGTACATCAAAAAAGTGGGGATCAAAAGAAATAAATAACGTTAGGAGACGGAGCCCCTGAAACTTTCTTTTATGTGTGTACGTGTAAAATTGGGCTAAACTATTGGATTTTAAAATTACTGATAAAAAGACCGCTATAAATAATGAACATGACATAAAAATAAAAAATAAGTAAAGAGGGCCACCGTAAACTCCCCCTCCCCCGCTCTAAGTTCCATTCCAATGAAATAAATGAAGAAAGTCCATTTATATATAATTTTTAGTTTTTTTATAACAAATCAATGTACCATGTAAAAAAACACTTTTCTATCGATCATTAATTTGTATCTCTAAAAAGTGAGGGAGCATAGGCCCCTTTACTTTTGGCAGTGAGGAGGTAGTTACCTCTTTGCCCCCCTGCACAAGTCATCTGTGAGCTGTTTAGAATAGCAAATCCTCTATAGGAACTGGGATACAGGTCCATCATTTAGGGAAATCAAAAGAGGGGTCAATTGCCCCCTTCTCCCTCCCGTTTTGAGAAACGAATGGGTATTTACAGGAAGTGGGCAGGGTTTTGTGATTTTTGATACGATTTGCATCGAATTCATACTCCTTGACCCCCCCCCCCCCCATTGGAAAAAAATTTAAATGATGAGCTTGGAGACGGTGAGCTACCGATTTTTAAACAATAGATAAGGATATGGCTTGTCTTTCAGTTTTCTTGTAAATGGAACGACTGTATATGAAAGAGCGAGCGAGAGAGAGAGAAGAAAGGGAGAGATAAAAAGGGAGGGGCAAAAAAGTATTTCGAACAAACGTATAGGTATTCAAACTACTAGCTGAATGAGGATTCATTGGGATCAAATGTCGGTAACATAAAACGCAGATCCGTGCCTACACGTGCGTAAACTCGAATAAAATTTAAAAAGATAACAAACTGTCATTTATTCAAACATTCCTTCCTTCTTGAGCACTTCTTTTCAATGTCAGTGTCAAATCTTGAGCTGACGAATAGTTTCCACGTGGTTTCATTATCATTGAAATCCTGCGTCATTTTACTTACTGTTCCGTTTATCTTGACACCGTTCTATCTTTTCCTCCATCAAGGTCGTCACGAACGCGCTGTCGTGCGTGCAAGCAATAAGAAACGGAGTCATTTGGTTCTTGACAACCCAGAAATATTTATCCAGAGTCATTCTAACCGAAGCAAGTTTCAATCTATATATTTTTTACTTTCTTCTATATCTAATATATAGAAGAAAGTATTGGATTCGTGCAAATTTTCGAATTTCGTATTTTGACGGATTCGAACGTTTTGAGGTGTGCTGAGTCCATTTCGATCATTTTTGGAAAATGTCTGTCTATCCGTGTGCATGTGTGTGTGTGTGTGTGTCACATATGTGTGTGATCAGTTTTTTGTGGCTGCTCTATAGCAAAAACTACGGCAGAAAATCGAACGAAATTAGGTACACATATGTGCCCCTATGTGAACTTGTGCTCATTGGTTTTTAGCGCAAATTCCTCCAAGGGGGGTGGAGCAATGGGACGTTTTTTGAGTTACGCGTGCTTGCTATTCCTCAGGAAGTAACTGGCGGAATCAAACAAAATTTGGTCCACATGTTGCCCCTAACAGGAGCAGGTGCTGATTCAATTTTGGTGTCAATAGCTCAAACGGGGGTTGAGTTATAGAACGTTTTTTGTCGTGAATTGTGACTGCTGTATCTCAAGAAATAACGAACGGAATCAAACAAAAATTTATCGACAAGTAGCCCTTACAGGGTATAAAAGCTTATTCTATTTTGGTGTCAATAGCTGAAAAAGGGGTGGTGCAATCGAACGTTCTTTTTCTCCATTGTGAGTGCCATACCTCAAGAAGCAATGCTACGTTCTGGGTGAAATTTGGAATAAATGTTAATCCATTTGCAAACAGGCGTTGGTTCAATTTTGGCGCCAATAGCTCCAAGGGGGGCTGATTTTATTTATTTATTTATTTTTATTTTTATTTTTATTTACTTATTTTATTTATTTATTTATTTATTTATTTTTATTTTTATTTACTTATTTTATTTATTTATTTATTTTTATTTTATTTTATTTTATTTTTTTTTTTTTTGAGTGTGTGTGAATAAAAATAGCTTTATAAATGCAACAATAAGAAAGATAAATCGTAATAGACTGTCGTCTGCGTATTTCGCGTGATTTTAATTGCTAGAAAATCGCGATGATTTAAACTCTTTAACTGCTGTCATCTTGTGTTAGTTAACAAATAAATGTTTGTAATTATTTTAAGCAAGGCTTAAAAAAAAATCCAATTTTCACTCTTTGCTTTGCTTTTGAGATAAATCGGAAATCGGGATGGTCGTCAAGTTTTGGCGTAATTTGTTTTTTGTTGGGAATATTGCTTCCTCTTCATGCATGGGGTGGGATCAGAATTATAAGAAAGACAAAGAAGAAAGTTTCGTGATAGCCACAACATACTAGTTTACAATGACGTAAGGAAGCTGGTGGAGAAATCGAAAGGTTACATTAGCTTCATATATTTTAAGACTGAGTATTTGAGTGACACGTTTAAAAATGTGATACTATTTTGTCACCTGGTTGATCTCCACAGTAAATTTACTTTATAGTAACCATTTATTTTAAACGTACAAATTAATCGAATCAAGAATTTCTAAAAGCCAAAAACTACAATTCAAGTTATTAAATATTATTAAAAGAAAACATTAAATATGGTATGATTTAGCAGTAAGTTACCACCCTTAAGCCATGGCAAAGGCCAGAACTACATGCAATATACCAGACTGCTCGTTTATCACATCCATAGACTGCAGTTTCGTTCATATTAGAACTCATCAGTCCGAATTCATGAATAACCAAACTGGAGGTAAATGTCATCTCATTGAAGTTGGGAGTGGCAGCACGAGTTGAACCGCACCATGCTGCGGACACTCGCTAGTGAGATAAATTTACTTTACCTACCAGTTTTTTGGCACTCTCAGCTTCAATGAGATGACAAATGCCTTCAGCTCTGTCATTCACTAATCCGGACTGATGAGTTCTAATAAGAACGAAACTACAGTCTCTGGATGTAATAACCGGGCTCTCTGGTATGTTGCATTTTTATGGTTTATTTTAGCTACATGTAGTTCAAGTTAAAATATAAAATAAATTCCTGCGATAAGAATTGTCAGCATTCTTTATTTTTCCTGCTTTCCTTCAAGCGTCATGATTTCGCAGATATTAAAGAATAAAAGAACAATTTTATTTCTACTATTTTTACATATTTTTCAAACTCTATGGCAAAAAATGATAAATTAAAAAATAGTTAATTAAAGTATCTAGCAGTAATGTTACTAGTTATCACTTCAATAATAACAAAAAAAAAACATAGTAATAATAATAATGGTAAGAAGAGAGAAGAAGAATAACAACAATAACAATGACCCCCATAGAAATAATGCACTGGAGAGGTACAGGTATAAGGATGTTACATTTTACACAACTCAGTTCAGATCCAACATCATCAGGCTAAACAAATGGAATTTTTCCCCTAAAAATAGTACGCGCTGCACAATGTTTCAAGTTATGATTGCAAGTAACAAAATCTTTTGCTAATCCAACAAAATAATGATAATGACAATTATAATAGTTGTATTTTCAAATCTAGTTAAAGATGCTTCAATTCTCTCCTTAGACACTATTACTTGAATTCTATATACAAGGGATGTTTAAGTAAGTACAGTTTTGAAATAAAAAAAAAAAAAACAAGTACAGATACAGCAAAGACATTTATTGCCCAAAAATCTACCAGCCTTACACTATTTTTCGACATTCCTCCGGTGATTTTCCAGGCATTAGTCATAGCGTGGTACAGGTTTTTGTATACCTATTCGTAGAAAGTTGCCGCCTGTGTAGTCAACCATGAGGTAATATGTTCACTGAGCTCATCATTGATGTTGTGCCATCGACTGCCAAGGAAAGACCTTAGATGGCAAAACAAATGAAAGTTGCTGCAAGCGAGGTCGGGGCAGCCAGGAGAATGTTCGAAAACGTCCCAACCAAAGTCCTGTATGAGTCCTCATGGTTCACAACAAAGGCGTTAACTTTCTACGAATAGTTATACAAAAACTTGTACCACGCAATGACAAATGTTTGGAAAGTCACGGGAGCAATCTCGAAAAATATCGTATGGGTGGTAGATTTTTGTGCAATACATTTCTGTGCCCTATTCCCCCTGTACTTTTTTTTTTCAAAACAGTACAGCATCGCTTGTATTCTTCCATAGTACTAAATCAACAGTAAGTGAATTAAATAACTAATTCTTAATCAAACAAAATGATAGATACAGCATAAACTGATATCGAAACGAGCAAACGAATTCAAAAATTGAAATATAATCACCAGTAAGTAGGGGGAGGAGGGGTACGTTGGACCGTGGGGCAAGTTGGACCGGTCTCAATTATTTTAATACATCCCACATATCTTATAATGAAATCACGCGATACAGTTATATTGACCAAATTTTATTCCAGAAAGTGTTATTTCAGTAGTCCAGAGTAATTTTTGGAAAACTGTAACTTTATTTTTTTCAATGATTTTCATTAAGACTGTGGGAAAAAATAGAACTCCTTTCTTAAAGTAAGTTCTTTAAGTTCCCAATAATAGGCAATTTTTTCGTTTCTTGTCAAAAAGAAACAAATTATGACATCACTTTTTCAGACCAAGAAGGTGGGGTAGGTTGGTCCACTCTTTGTGGCGCACGTTGGACCGCATCAAACTCCCCCACATAATTTAAAAACTTTTTTTCTCTTAAATCTCAATAATAATAACACTATTCTAAGTGTTTTTTTTTTTCACATTCATTTTCATTGTATGCTACACATGTTTTGAAATAATAATAATAATAAAAACTTAGGGCAAAAAATGCAAAGATAATTATTTACAAACATTATACTAAATTAGTTTTATCAAGAGATTCATTTCATATCTGCAAATTTTTACAATTTATATTTTCAAATATACTTCTAAAATTTTCCAGACAATTGTTTTTTAAGAGTAAAATAAACAATACAATGTATTAAACACAATTGTTTTGCTAAACAAGCATTCTACGTAGAAACAAAATAAAACAATTAATTAATTAATGGAATAAAAAAGTATACTTTTACTTTAGATTATCTAATTTTATTTTTTATTTTTGATTTTAAAGCACAAAGATATGCTAACTTAAAACTGACAATATTATTGTACTTTTTCTTTGAAATATATGGTATTAATGTAACAGGATTAATTTCTTTTTGGAGTTGTTTCATTCAATGCAATAAAAAAAAAAAAACTTTTTCCCCCTAGCAAATATTGATGTAACTTTGCATAAAAGTAACATATGACTATCATCCTTCCGAAACACAGCCCAATAAAAGTGCTACTTCCAAAACTCTGGAAGTAGCACTATATTCCTAGATATCATTTAACACCATCTTTAGTTAACTTCAATATTGTCTCATGAAAAAAATAAATAAATAATTTAAAAAACAGTCAATAATTGATTTTTCTTTTGATTTTTAAAAAATAATTGTGTACTGATGGTGAATGCTTATTTACTGTTTTCAATTAAAGATGATTTATCAATTAAAATCAAATTAATATGTTATATTTTCTATAGGGTCTGGTGGGGTAAAGTGGTCATAAAATCGTAGGTTTTCAACTTAGGTGGATAATAAATACAATAAATTCTTTAAAAACTTCAACTATTTTTGTTGTTATTTTACATTGCATTCTTAAAGAACACGTTACATTGAATTTCAGGAAAAAAAAAATTTGTAGTTTAATAGCAGTTTCTGTTCCCTATGTTTTTATGACCACTTTACCCCATGGGGTGGGGGAAAGTGGTCATAGCGTGGGGTAAAGTGGTCATAGTTAAAAATAGATGCAGAACTATCATAAATAACCCCAATACTTGTAGTATATTTTGGTTGTTTCCATGGTTACAAGTATATGCGCGAGTACATGCATGCATACACGAGTATATATGTGTCGTGTTATACTTGAGTAAACACGTTCCTACATAAGTAGATACATGCATGCACGTGCCTATTCAAGTATATTCGTGTGTACACGAGTATATAAGCATATATACGTGATTATCTACAAGAGTGTACACGTATCTACACGAGCATATACGTGTCACGTGTATATACGTGTCCAGTGCATATACGAGTAAATACGCGTATAAACGAACATCATATGTGTGTATGTACTTGTATCTCGAGTATAGTGCATGCCTGAGTATATACGTGTATAGTAGACGTATATACGCATGTATAAGTGTCATACATATATGGGTATACACGAGTTAATTCGTTGATACCTCCAGTGCGTGTTTGTACGTGTCTACTCACTCATATATGTATGACAGTACGAGCATATACGTATGTATACGTGTAAATACTAGTATTCACTTGTATAGATGAAAAAACGTACATTTACGTGTATACACCAGTACATGTATGTATATACGCGTATATACGCTTATATACAGGTATGCCTACAGAATGAATCCAATCTCTTGGACGAAAATCTAAGGGGTGTGAGAGGGCAAGATAAGAAGCAAAGAATCATAAGGGACTTATGGTCGCTGACGTACTACATGCACACAAAGCCAGAAAGTGATGGATGCAAAACAGGTCACAAATTTGTTGCGCAAAGATGATTTTACCCAACATTTTAGTTTAAGAAATATTTAGAGCGGTTGTTAAAACTTACGTCCTGTAGTAGCTCTAATACACGCATCGCAACAAAGCGCAGCACCTGATGAGAGTTTTTCAAAAGTCTCGTTATTGCAACAGAGAGTGCCTTGTGATTGCGACGCATGTATTATAGCTACACGGCACAAAATTCATCAATCGCTTAAAAACTTTCTTAAGCCCTAAAATGTTGTGTAAAATTGTCTTTATGTAATATAAATTTGTGATTTGTTTTGCATACATCAGTTTCTGGCTTTGTGTGCATGTAGCGCGTCAGCATTGTGTTTGTGATCATATTTTCCTTATGATACTTGCTTCTTATCATCCCCACTAACACCTTTTAATAATTCGCACAAGAGTTTTAACTCACTCTATAAAATATCATATGCTTGTATGTAAGTGTCTACTCGAGTACATATGTGTATATACGTGTCTACCTGATTGTATAAGTGTTCGTATATATAGGCGAGTATATACGTGTATAGTCGAATGTATATCTGTATAAATAAAAAATACTTGCAGATACCCATATACGTATTTATTAATGCATTTATGTGATTACGTATATTATACGTGCCTACTCGAGTATATGGGTATGCATACGCATATACTCGTATATTTAGCTCCGTTTACTGTAAAAATAATACATATTAAGTGAAATTAATATTTAATTTATATCTGCCTTATACTTAAAGATTAGGTGACTTTAGAAGAACAATGTTCGTTAAGCCTAATATTATGACCACTTTACCCCATCTTACTTAAATTGCAGTAAAAAATTATCCAAAATAGATTCAGCTAACTGCTAATGAGTAAGAGTTCTTGAGACATGTAAGAAGCTTCCTGTGCAGTCAATCTATTCATAATTCTAGCAAACAAAATTTCCCAAGGAAGTTAAAAGAGGTATTTAGATTTTAAAATTTTTCATATACCACAAAATATTTTTTTTAACGAACTAACAGTTTGCCAGTTGCAAAATTTTGTATTCAAAATGTAGTTTCTAACCGTCCTACTCTGAAATAAAATTTTCACATTCATCCGAACATTTATTTCCGAACTATAGCCATTTATTTGACGTATGACCACTTTACCCCATTGACCACTTTCCCCCACCAGACCCTAAACTTTATATTTTTCACACAAAAAGAGATTAAAGTAGTTACAACATTTGATAGTATATATTACTAAAATTATAACAAATGTTATTTGAGTTATGCGGTCCAACGTACCCCACCCGTGGGGCACGTTGGTCCACTTTACAAGGTTCCGTTAAAAAGTTAATGTAAAAAAAAATTTATTAATTCAACATTTCCAAAAAAACTGCGGTGTAGAGAAGTGTTTAGTGAAACTTATTGTAGAAAATCGAACTGCTCATTAAATTTTTCGATGAGATAAAAAATGATAAGTAAAAAAGCGGACCAACGTGCCCCATTTTCCTTTACTCATCAAAATATTACCAGGAAAAAATGTTACTAAGCAAATTAAATATTTCAAATAATAATATTTTCATGAAACATCAGAAAATGTTCTTATGCAGTAAAATACAAGTAAATAAAATATCTGTAGTAAAACGTCTCATAACCATACAATTATATTTTAAGATTTATCCCAAAGGTTTTACAAATTTATAGAATAAAGTAGGTACTTATCTCGTCGGTGCGTTCCAAAAAAAAAAAAATTCTTCTTAAGAAATTCAATAAATAAATGTATTTTTGCACTTGAATAAATAAAGCAAATTCTTTTTTTTTTTCACATAAAAGAAGACTTTTAATTAAATAAGAAGTACAAATTACATTCTCCACCAACAAAGGGCGAGAAAATCAACATTCACTTCCATTATAATGACTCAACCATAGACTAATAATAAGAGTAGACCGAGCTATGGCAACCCTTTTGCTGCTCATAAACCAAACCATGTGACTGGTGGATATCCTAGCAACAGTGGGCGTTAATCGTAGCAGACGATCAACGCCAGCGCGAAATAAAATAAATAGAATTGATGGAACACGGAAGAATGATCTTTTATGGAGTCCGATTTGTAAATTTGTTATTCTAAGTTGTAAATATTTTGTTAATATAGTGAGTTTTTTTTTTAGATAGTATTGTGCATTTTCTTTAGTCAATTTCAATAACTCTCTAAGCAATAAAAGATGCAAGCGACCAAGAAGAATCAGCAAACGGTAAGATTTTTACCTACAGTTTCAATTTAAGATACCGATTAGTACATTTTTGTGTTAACGCAAAACGTTTACGCCATTTCGTTCACGCCAACGCTGACAGCTCCAAATGAAATAAAAATTTCCGAAACCTGATCAAAAACTATTACTAATGTCAAAATAATGCATAACTAAAAGAAAAACAGTTCAATCTCTGCACTTGGAAGTTTTTTTTAATGAAAACACATTGTCTTAAAATACATGTCGAGTGCCAAACTATAGATAATGCTGCGATCTAGCAACCATGCTGCCAAAGTCTTCGCCAAGCCCTTCCACTAGTCACATGATACATCTCTGAACCAATTTTCTTCATCAGCAAGAATGAGAAAGCTCGGTCTACTCTTATTATTAGTCTATGGACTCAACTCTTCTATCTCAATTCTTTTGCTGTTGCCATTACAAAAAACAATAGTAAGCGCAGACGATAAATAATTAAAACAATATAAAGAATTATAAACAATACAGACAATAATTCGCAACTCCAATATCATTCTCCTATAGGGGGCACTGCAGCCACCGTCTAATGGCGGATGAAAAAGGTAAAACAAACGCACGCCGTAGCGTAAAAAATGCTCATAAGCCTAGTAAATTTTGTTCGTTTGCATGATTTTTTAGCTTTATTCTTTTCAAATTAATTGTCAAAGTCTTGTGGATATTCTGGACCAAGTAGAAAGAAATGAGAATTCAAGAAGCATTACTAAACGTCAAAAATTAATGCAAATTACGTAGTTCGTAGTTCTAAGCAGCCATTTCCACGATTTTGAATTCGATATTTATCAATTCTTGATAAAATTAAATAATAATTGTGGCCTGAGACGAATAACAATTAATGCTAGATAATTTAATTATATGACATTACGAATTATTATTAAAAAAGGATGATACTTCTTTGCCTTGCTTGGCTAGCGCTAATTGTTTTGCATTTGTAGCTGAGTTATTTTTCTCAAATTGCCGAATTGGTTAATTTTAATTTTTTCTGTTTCGTATTTTTCTAATTTCTGCGTTATGATTTAATTATGTCATGCCATGCAAATCATCAACATCATTCTCACGGATATATGGTGGTAGTTTTCCTTTCAATTGATCTAACATTATTTCTTTAAACTTATCGAATTCTGTAATCTTTCTACCATTTTATTCTACTCATGATAAAAAATAAATGGTTTAACTGACATGCGAAATCTCGCAAAATGTTCTTTGCTCGCACAGTACTAAAACTATAACCATAAACTATAATCCCACTATTTTGGCGAGGAAAATTCTCAGCGTTCAACATTTTTCATTTCGTTCTACGATAATATATTCAAGAAAATATTTTGCATACTGCCCATTCCAACTAAATACTGCAGTAAAATTAGGTTAGTTAAATTAATTATTTTAAAACTAGGTGGAGATGAAAGCTCTAATTCTTCTGCTAATGTTATCAAATCCTTCTTTCGAACTTAAGATTAAAAAAACCCATATTCTTACAAATTCACACAAAACAATTTAAAAAAAACTTACCTGGTATACCGTTATCCTCTTTCAAAAAAAGAAAAAGAAAAATGCATCTAATAGAGCAAATGCGAAGTTTGTTTACCCAGATTTTTCTTGTGGTTACGCTTTCGCCATTTACGGCAATTATCACACGTTTTAGAGGGAAATAATGAAAACTAACATTATTTTGAGAAGATCGAGAATAACATTAAGGGACGAAACAGTTTCTGTTACTGAAAGCAATCTAAGACACATCGAATGCGTTAATAAATACTCCTAACAAACTGCCTGTGTTTACGTCAACAGACACACATGGAACGCAATGTGGCAATGTTTTAGTCTCTTCGGCAGTTTTGTAAATCACCGCAAGGTAGCGTATTCGAGCGCTGGAGTTGCGAATAAATAGCAAAATTAAATGCAAAACACAACAGACGATAAATTTACAAAAGCAGTATCCAATAATAGTAATAATAATAATAGTAATAATAATAGTAATAATAATAATAATTATAATAATAATAATAATAATAATGAATAAGAATAAGAACAAAAAATAATAATAACAGCAATAATAAATAATAATAATAACTGTTGAATACGTAAATTTATAATTCGCTTATAACAAATTATTTTCAGCTTTATAATTTCACCCAGAATTACGAGTCAGAAGCAAGAATTTAAAAATATAACAATTTGCCAAGTTCAATTTCAACATGCAAAGTTTATTTGCAAACAATTGTGAAACATTTTTCTTGTTTCATTTGATTTTAAAAAAGTAACACAAAAGTATGGTGGTATCTCGAATAATAATGTCTGAACTGTATTCGAGTGCACAGTGGTGCAATCAGAAGGGGGGTTTTAGGGTTTAAACCCCTAAAAGAAACCTTGGTCTAAACACATTTTGCCAATCCTAATACGGTAGTTTATAGGCATATAAAAGCGGTTATGACCGAAAATCGCATCCAGATAGCGACTTCTGGCTACGCTACTTTGTTCCTATCGATGTATCTATTTTTCAAAATGTCTTTTTATCTGTATATATATATATATATATATATATATATATATATATATATATATATATATATATATATATATAGCTATTTGTGTGCCAAAATAAGCGAAAACCCCTCCATGAAACATTTCTCAGTGCACCACCGGAGCCGCAGAGAGTCAAGGTGAGCCGCTTGTTAGTTAGGTCACCAGGACCCTCCCACTCCGCAAAAAAGAAAAAAAGAAGAAGAAAAGGAAAGAAAAGAGGGCAAAGGAGAAAAAAATGGAAAAAGAAAAGAAAATGGAAAAAAAAGGGAGAAAAGGAAAAAAATCAAAACTGCTTACTAGAAAACAACTGACTCCATTTGAAATAATTTCTAAAATAGTAAATTTTACTTCATATTTACGTTTTCTCTTACTCGGAGTCCCCCTCCCCTTTTTTCTTTCTTACTTTTTTTCTTTCTTTCTTTTTTCTTTCCTTCTTTTTTTTGCGTCAGTGTCGCCGGTGCCCTAGTTTCTGACTAGGCTGTCATGGCCTCTCGTCGGGCCTATGCACCACTGACTTTGTTCATTGTACTAATAAAATCTTAAAGCGGGCGAACGAAGCTGAACTGGAAAAGTTAGCAGGTCAGTCATCATCCGGGCTAATTTATTTTTCAATCATTCCAAACATTCACATCAAGTTTTTTTACGAAAAATGAATGCATAGGTGCACCACAATAAAGGAATAACCAGAGAGGAATTCAAACCGGACTTTAATGAATCCCCCCCCCCTCAAGAAAACAAAACAAAAAAAAAGAAGAAAATGCCTCACTCGGACTGGACCTGAGGCGTACCACGTGTCTGTTTGATGGAAAATGTTGAATGGATGTAATTGTAAAATTTGGTTTGACCGTGATATCTTAATGAATTTCGCTTACTGCTGGAGATCGTTTAGATTTTGGAACAGGTTTTAATTCAAATTCTTACTGCCGACAGTGAGCGGTTGAATAGCAGTGAACTGTGAATCCAGATCTGGCTAAAGTACTTGTAGATTAAACTCAATCTAAATACTGCATGAACTAATCCTTTTTCAAAGTTGAAACTTCATATCTAAAACAAATGATGAGAAAAGATAAACAATAAAATTTAAACAACTTAAGAAATTTGCATTAAAAGCAATAAAGGGCATCTTCCGGCGTTGTTTAAAGCCAGACTTTTTTAAAGGTGGTGATCTGAAAAGGTTTAATATTTTAAAAAAAAATTATAAAAGGGAATTACGTATTACATGAAATCAATCCAAACGTTCAAGAGGTGATAAGTTTTTTTTCCTATCTTTTTTTAAAAAAGAGGGGCATCAATGATAAAAGTCATACCACAAGCACACAAAATTTAAATAAATATTCTAATCCTATGCACAGACATCAGGTTTCAAGAAAGAAAAATAGTATTTAAATAATAGTATTTACTTTAGAGATAAAAGTAACGTAATCTCATACGGAGTTTGCATAAACAGCTGGAGGGTAGAAAAATACAATTGTTGCTGATAACTTGAGCAAACAAAGGAAGAAAACATTTGTTGCTTAGCAACGGTGTCTCGTAACATAGCCAAATCTAATTTGACTTATCTGAAATTCAACATAAAAAAAAATTGAAATTATAACTTCTTTTCAGAATGTCCAATTGGTTCTCAAATTAATGAGCTATATTTAGTTTTATTTGGAGAAGATAATTCAGGAATTTTTTCATTGCGTCATTATTCTTTGACTTAAGTTATCACTTTTAAGAAATAATGTATTCAAGAAAGGATACGTCAGTACATGACGCAAATTATGACTCTTGTTTCGAACATGTAAACAACTTTTATGGCACAACGTCATGGAACGTGTTTACACGTCTTTGAAAGAGTGGAAAGAGAAGTATATGTTACACAATGTACATACTGCCTTCCTTTTGACGTGTTAGCCAGAGAAAGCGTGTTTAAATATTGAAAAATTCTACGTCAATATTCTCATTTTTAATTGAAAGACATTCATGCGTTTTAATTATTTTTATTTTTTTTTTAATTTTTTTTAACCAAAATGTTGCAATTATTTGTTCACATAGAACGTACTCTATGAATTTGTGAAAAGAAATCATGATTCAGTAATAAATGAATTTTACCGCTCTTTAATTGTTGAAACAGTTTATTTTTCTTCGTTTCAAGAAAAAAGATATGTTTAGACAATTCGGAACTCCAGCGCTCGAATACGCTACCTTGCGGTGATTTATAAAACTGCGAATGCAACTAAAACACTGCCACGTTGCGCTCCACATGTATCTGTTGACGTAAACGCGGTCAGTTTGTTCTGAGTAACGCATTCAACATGTCTAAGAACGCCTTCAACAACAGAAATTAATTCGTCCCTTAGTAGTATTCTCGAGCTTCTCAAAATAATGTTAGTTTTCCTTATTTCTTTCAAAAAAGTATTAAATGGTGGAAGCGTAAATAAGAAAACTCTGGATTAACAAAATTGGATAACGTTATACCAGGTAAAATTTTTTATTGTTTTGTATGAATTTGTAAGAATATGAGTTTTTTTTTTAATCTTAAATTAATTTAACTAATCATATTTTACAGCAGCATTTAGTTGGAATGGACAGTATGCAAAATATTTTCTTGAATTTATTATCGTAGAACAAAATGAAAAATGTTTAACCGAGAAAGAATTTACTTTATTCCTTTTATTCTCAGCTGAAAGGTTTCGCCAAATTTGTTTAGGGTTATAGTTTTGGAATTGTGCGACCAAAGTAGCCTTGGCGAGATTTCGCGTTTTTGTTAAACCATTTTTAATTTTTATCATGAGTGGAATAAAATGATAGTAAGATTACAGAATTCGATAAGTAAAAAGAAATAATGGTCAATCAACTGAAAAGAAAACTACCACCATATATAAACTGTGAGTACACATTTTATTTATTTTGTTCTGAGTGAATTTGAATAAATATCAGTTTTTCAATTCGATGAAGAAAAAAAAAAACGAACTTAACAACATTGACTGGACATTTTTCCTTAACCTAATTCCACATAAATGATTTAAATAACCTTTTTTACTACAGTATCTTACTGAAATAGAAAGTGTGCAAATAAATTTTCTTGAAAATATTTATGGCAGAACAGATTGAAAAATCCAGAAAGAACGTTAAGAATTTGAACAATAAAAAAAAAAGTTCGCCAAAAATCTGTTTATAAGGTTATGGTTTTAAAATTGTGTGAAAGAATAATGTATCTTGACAAGATTTCGCATATCAGGTAAATCATTTCCATGACGAATGAATTAAATGCATGATTTCTTTAGATATCCAATCATATAGTCATAGAAATAAAATATCTAGTGTTAAACGTTACTCTTGACAGTCTGCCACGTATGTGCACTATGTGACAAAAATGTCAACAAATGCCGGAAAAGTCACGAAACTGAACTTAATAT